>NW_008609224.1:8156-35394 GCF_000691845.1 Merops nubicus
TTTAATTAGAAGCCAGCTACAGGCATATGTAGATTTCCATTCCCAATGTTAAACACAGTGTACTCATTAAATGGTCTAGAAACTGGATTATTGTTGATCTGTTGTCGTTCTTTACAAAATTCCACTAAAAGCCACTTTGATTGTTTACATGAAATTATATATATTCATCTGATCCCATTCCAGCATCATGACTATGCTCTTACTAGTGCCGTATTAAACCAGCTCTTTGGTGACCTATTTTATGGACGGATGCATCTAAATCGCCTTCGTTTTCCTTCACTTCATAGATTGTCCATTGAACATAAACAGTATAAATTACAGCTTCCAGAAGGCTTCTTTACCTAGGATCAATGGCCATTGGCCCTAGACCTTTCAGAATGGCTGCAAGTCACAACTGTGCAGAGAGGCCACAGTTGTATCTTCCTCTTCCTACTTGTACAGAAGCCTTGGGGCGGTATACTGGGATTAAAACAATCGGTATGGCTCAAAGGTGTTTAGTTTTTCTTTATAGGTAAATATGTTACTGTGAGGATAGTTTTGTACCTGTGACATAAGAAGTGGTCCAACCAGTCTAATAACAGAGAGAAAAATCTTTAAGGTGCTTTAGATCAAGTTATACTAATTTCTCTGTATTCTACTTTATTGTGAAACATTCAATCCTTTGACCTAGTGAAGCCCTTAACTCTAGTTGGTGCCAGGAGAACCTCCATATGGCACAATACCTCAGGGTACAATCATTTCTCAGAATGCAGGTCCCATAATATCCATAGGGACTGTCCCTAACACTTTAATTCAACGCTGTGCCTTTTATTCAGAAAAATACTATAGAAAAATGAATATTCACAAAGACATTATCTCCCTCAGTACCCAAAGCCAATGAATGAGCTGCTTGAATTTTTGTTGTGCATCACACACTTACATTCAGTCCTTATTCGGGAAAAGTTACTCAGTACTTTGAGGGATAGAAAAACTAGAAAGAAAAAAAATAGAATTTTGCTTTATTTTGAAGAACAGAATCTAGTGTGAATCAAACTAGGTGCAGAGGAAGTCAGAGTTAGAAGTGGAGCACAGGCACTAGACCCTTCTGCACTTTCTTTTTTCTCAATATCCACTTTTCCTCAGTTTCCACTCCCTCAAATATAACAATATGCCTTTTAATTTTGCCTTCACTCAGTTTATTCCTCTCCACTACAACCTAATACAAGGTCACTGGAAAGTCAGAGTAAGAGGCAGCACAGCAACCTCCAAGCCTCATGCAGGAAGGAAATGGGATTTAAAGAAAAAAGTTAGCATCTTGCTTCTACAGCTAATCATTCTCAGCAGCATGTCTTGATTGTCTGGTACAAAGGAAATCCAAACTATCAGTTACATACGTACTATAGCCTGTATGCTCCCCAAATATGCCATTTCCTCCTACCTGCCGTCTATGTTTCTCTCTGTGTTGGCAGAGCTTTCCAAGTTCTGCAGAGCTTCCCCACAGAGCAATGTACATGCCTTCCTAAACAAGTCCTTTGCCTCTTAGGTTTATTACCATGCTACATGTGTGCCCTATGTTATGTGGGAGAAGCTGTGGTCTGATAGCAATTAAACATGCCCAGAGGCATGAGTTCTTGCCTCCAAGAGTGCATGCAGTTCTCATTAATGTTAATGTCAGCTATGCACCTTATCATAAGGAGGAGCGGGACAATTCCTAAAAGTACCGAACCTGGGGAAAACCTAGCTGGGGAGTGCAATGATGTGTGCATGTAGACATGCACATGTAGACATTCCACCCAGTTTTCAGAAACAACGTAAAGTCTTGGGTCACAAGGGAAAGAAATTAAGCACCAAATATGTCAGGATTCTTGTACAGCCTCCAAATGTAGCTACACACTCTGTTTCTGGGCCGTACAACAGTATTATACAGTCAGCTATGAAACAGAATATGTAACCCTGCAGAATATTAAAAGTTTTTATTATTTTTGTCACAACTAGAAATACTCATATAACATGGATGAGATTTGTACCCTACTGAAGAGTCTCTCAGAAAACATGTAGCAGAAGTGTCTCTTCCCCAGTAAGCTTACACATGAAACAGACAAGACAGACAAAAGAAGTAGTTATCTCCATTTTACACACTAGCAGTAGAGACATATACAAATGGAGTCATTTGCTAACATTTACAATAATAGGAAGCAGGAATAGACAGCAAATTTCCTGAGATCTACACCAGCTCTTTCACTACATGAACATCTCTCCCACAGTCTGAAAACTTCCCCTCCGATCTCATTGGCTTCAACAGTTCATGAAACAAAAATGTATCCGAAAGGGGTTTTTTGTGGGATTCCCTCTTTCTCACATTTCATTTTGTTACAGTCATATAACACACATTAACAAACAGTTCAATTTCCTTTTCCAGCAGGGACTCAGAGGCTCCCACTGGATCAGGTTCTACTGCCTTTCAGGAGGAATACCCTACCTAGAAAGTGAAAGATTGAAGTAATATATGACATGTCCCTGCAGCTCTTACTTCTGTTTGTAATCCAGATTTGCCAGGGACAATTCTAGAATTTATTGGACACAATAAAAAAAGAAAAAAAAAAAAAAAGATAAGAAGAATGTGGTTTAAATTGAATGACCTTGTGGCATGTGGCACATCTAAATACATATGAGGCAAGACTTTCCTAAGAGAATGTTAGTAATGTGGGGAAAAACCTCAACACCACAGTGTCTGCAAACCATGATTCATCCCTTCCAACACCACAACTATTAAGTATAATTCTATTTGTTTATTTGGAAAACTTAGGATTTCAGGTTTTCACATATGTACTGCCCTGTGAAATAAATTTGCCACAAAATAAAAAGATTTTAATGGCTAGAGCAGAGAGCTAGGAGTGGAGGATTCTGTTCTTTATTTTGCTACTGACTTCCTGTATGAATCTAAACAAGTCATTTCACCTGAGCTTCAGTAAAGTGTGTCCATTTTTAATGGCACTTCTTGATGTAGTTTAACCCCAGCTGGCAACTACGCACCACGGAGCCAGTTGCTTACTCTTCCCCATGCCCAGTGGAATGGGGAGGTGAATCAAAAACAAGTAAAACTTGTGGGTTGAGATATGAACAGTTTAACGATGGAAATAAAAAATTATAATAAAATAATAATAGTACATCATGATGATGATGACGATAAGGAAGATAACAGAAAGAGAAATAAAACCCCAAAAGACAAGCAATTGCACAATGCAATTGCTCGCCATTTGCTGACCAATGCTCAGACAGTCCTTGAGCAGCAACCCCACATCCTGGCTAACTCTTCCAGTTTATATACTGAGCATGATGTCCTGTGCTACGCAATATCCCTTTGGCCAGTTTGGGTCAGCTGTCCTGGCTGTGTCTTTCCCAAATTCTTGTGCCTCTCCAGCCTTCTCACTGTCAGGACATGAGAAGCTGAGAAGTCCTAAACTTAGTATAAACACTACTTAGCACTACTACACTGAAAACACCAGAGTGTTATCAACATTATTCTCATACTAAGCCAAACTCACAACATTATAATGGCTACTTAGAAGAAAATTAAGTCTATCCCAGCCGAAACCAGGACACTGTTTATGGCTATAATTTCTGTGGTAATGAAAAGACAGGCACCCATAATGAAAGTGTTGGAATAACAAGTCTTTTCAATTTCATTGTTACAAGCAGGACAGTAACTGCTAACGTTCAGATATAGCAGACCTTAAAAAAATGGGTTTTTTATTACCTGGCTTGCCAAAATGTAATCTATGGCAATTTGCCCAGGCCTCCTAAGGTTGAATCAAAAGGTAGCACCGTTATTCTTCCCAATATTAGTTGTTTGTTCTAGTCTAGGCACAGTTTGATGTCAAGAAACAGGCTTCTAGTGCCAAGAGGACAAGTATTTAACACTGGAATAAAATACACTGAACCACAGTAAACTCCAGCTCTGATGGTCTACTTCTTTACATTGGAAAACCATGAAGCTTGGACATATACTGTACTTTTTTTACTAACATAAAATGAATCTACCTTATTTGCAGAACTGTTATGTCAAAGATGATTTCTTTAAGTTCTGCAACTGAACGTGTTTGACAAACAAGTAATCTTATACAACAAAAGTATTCACAATTAAATCCTAGTGCTTGGCACAGTACAAAAAGAAGTGTCAATGGAAGAATAAAGCATTTGGCAAAGGTAAAGCAAAAAGTGTTTATGTGCTGTACATCCCAGGAATTATATTTATTTATTTGACCAGGAACTGGAAAACTGGAGTCTTCTTTCTCAAATCAAATTGGGCACTTTGAAGAACACATTTTTAGAGGTTCTAGGTGTGTTTTTCAAAAGGTGTAAGCATATATGTGCCTCCTACCTACAAAAATCAATAACTGAAGTGCATAAAAAAAAAAACACTCAAGGGCAGGTTGTTAACTGCTTCTCTTGGATGCATATGTAAAAAAAATGCATCCATTTTAATCCATAGGATTTAAAACAAACCAATCCAAATCTAAGCCTAGTGACAAATACATTTCAAAAACACCAGTTTCCTGTAAATACAGGACAAGCAGATAAAGAATTTTTGACGGCACTGTCAAAAGCCGTAGCCACTGCCAGGAAAACTACTTAATCCCCTACCTAAAACCCGGAAAAAAAAATCACAAATCAGACTTTTTTCCTCCATTTGTTTCACCTTACCTGCTCAGAATGTGTACAACCTCACACAGAACACAGAAGATCACCAATTCTTAATCCATTTTATCCAGTAGTTTTTGACCAATTTTTAAGGACTTTATGACAGGGTACAGCCCTCAGCCCTTCTTTTCAGTCTGTTATTGAGTGAAAGGGAACAAGACTTGCCTTTTTAGCTTGGAATTAATTTCTAGCAGTGCACATTTTTTCAGTGCGTCTAACAAATAAACTGTTGGGAATGTAGGTAGAGAAAAGCAGTATGAAGACTTTGAATGAGTTAAACAGAAGACATTTAATAGTTCCATTCTTAAAAAGCTAGAGAATTTCTAGGAAAGGGTAGAAGCAGCATGTTCATTATGCGCATTTCATAAGAACAAGACATGTAGACTGTGGTAGAGAAGGGATTGTACACTTGGGTTGGGTAGCATGAATTCTGTCGAAGTCCAGTGTCAACTGTTTGAAGCCCCTTGAGGCTCTAAGTATACGCTTTTGACCTTATGTCAGTAATTTGCAAGATAGTTTTTAGAGTGCTGAATCGAAGTCCCTCCTACAAATCTGGCCTTGGAAAATGTTGTACCTTCAGAAATCAGGGTTTCAGACCTGTACGTGTTTTTCCTGTGTACCCAATAGTTCATTCCTCGTGTCCTATTAGCATGATTATTTCATCTGTTAAAAATTCTGATCAAGCAATCAAACATTCTGTGCTTCCTACCACCACCAGTCTGTGAAAACAGATCTTGTGCTTCAGCTCAGCTGGATTCCAACCTCGCTCTATCCTCAAAGGGAACTAATTCTTGAGAGCTAGATATTTTAAATCAGTTGAGTTCACAGTAATTTAAAAAGTTCTGAATATCTTTACATTATAATGCAATTGTTTGAAAATTTCTACTTTATTTAAACCTTCAGGATGTACCTGAGGGCAAAGAATCCCTAAACTGACACAGGTAAGCCAATAATTTTGAATGTTTGGATTTGTCATTCTCATCTGTATAAACCAAGCTGTTTTTAAAAGACTTTTGCTTTCATCTGATTCTGGGACAATAACTGTTGACCTGCTCACTTAGATTTATGAAAAGCATAAAAGTTCACTTAAAAAGCATAGAAATTTCCCGGACATACGCAACCATGCCTGATTCTATCCCAACCAACCCTTCCTAATCACCAATACCCTTGAATGCACACTGTATCAGCCACAAGAAATAACATATTACAGACACAGTTTCATTGCCACCCAGTAAACATTGGGAATAACAGGGATCCAGCTCTAGTCTGCCTTGTTAAATCAGAGTCAGGAAACCTAATAAAAGGTTTGTGACTGGTTTCAAGAAGAATGGTTCCTCAGTGCGAGAATACTTTTAAGCTTTTCTGATCAAGTTATCTATGGCTACCTTACTAATTCATTCCCAGAGAAGTCATCTAAATTTTCACCTGTCCACATGTAGATTAGGCAACAAAAAACTGTATACGTTATGCATTTTTATTCTTTTCTATATGTAATTTGTTTGCTCTGCTGCTTTTGTGACTGATGAAAGCAGTATCGGTAATCCCATGTCTGTAAACATTAGTTAAGTGCCAAAATAATATCAAGACATGACTTTTAAAAAGAAAGATACTTTTTGCTTTGATTTTGGAACTTTACACTATGCAGCAGAAAATTTTGAGAACTAGCCACACGAGATAGTCTTAACAGTACAGACCTTTTCTTCATTTTGCAAGTGGTTGTAAGACAGTTCTCATGGCAGCCTAACACTGGAAATGAAGGAGGCAGTTAGCAAGCCAAGAGAGCAGTAATAAAGCTGACTTATAGGCAGAATCTTCCCTATTGATGATTTTTTTTCTACTTTCCTCTCAATCTTGTACCCTGCAGCACTGCTAAACTTTTTTATCCCTTTCATATTTTGTTTCCTGAACATGTATGCTATAATATCTCTCACATTTTAACACTAGGCATTTAGTGTTTCAATTAATATAATTTTCAACAATGAATCTTTTTATATTTTTTATAAAATATAAAATTTTATAAAAATACACTTTCTAGTACAGATATGTTTGTGTCTGCACATATTTCCTTATCTATCAATAGGAACATATATTTCAGTAGAAAACATTTTGGTTACAAGATTCTCAGATTACTCACCTATTCTGTCATACCCAGGACTAAATTTACTCTTATCCATTACCCTGTGAACATTGCAGTATGCTGCTACCAGTTGCCATCATGAACATATTTTGTAAGCATGGCCACGCTACACTTGTGGACCAAATGGTGTATGCCAAATGATTATGCAGGCCTTGAGGCACTCTGAGTGTATAAACATATACAGTACAACAGATCTTTGGCCAAGTAATTGATTACAGGGCTATGAATGTCCTGGCTATGAATGTCACACTATTTATAAAAATCCCATAATGTTGGCTTTACTTCATTCAGAACTAGCACTGGCAGCTTTTAAAAGTAGGATGCTTTTACGTGAATTCAGCAGCAAGCAATCTTTGCAGCAAGTCATGCAGAACAGATAGGAGGTTGTCTCACCCCAGCTACCATTTTTCCTAAATTCATGATACCTGACAATTAAACGTGTTACAAAGATACCTTGTCTTGCTATAGTATAAGTGAACATGAAGAGGACTTCTCTATAGAGAATATTACAGGAAAGGCATAATGACATTGGGTTATGTTAAAAATAATTTAAGATAAAAAAGATAAAACACATAAATAGTTTTAATAAACAATTTTTAAAATTGCAGGTTGAATGTTACCTTTAAATACACATACTGAATAGAAAATGTCAGATGCTGGACAAAAGATATATTACTATAGGAAATATTTTTTCAGTACTATTTACTTTTTCCATCAAATTTTAATTAACTGTTTTAAAACGTAAGGAAAAAATTCTGTGGAAAACCAGAACTTACATACAGTGACTTGTCAGCTGTGTAACTTAAAAGCCAGAGGCACCATTTTTATCTTTAGAGATGGGACTCTTAAACACACATACAGCAGGCAAAAATACAGGCTGGGGGGGAGTATAGATTGAGCCGTCTTGAAAAGGAATGCATGTCACAAATCTACTCAGTCTACTTCTTTCAGAAGCAGCAACTCATGCACTCTAAAAGTGATGTCCAGACACTGTTCCCCACTGGCTATATGATTCTAGACCCTCTTCTTTCTACATTGCTTGCATCTCTGCATTACATGTCTATTTGCCTGTTAAGCATCATCTCTGTCAGAGATCCGCTTTTCTGTGAGCGGTCTGAGAGAACTGTGAGCTTTGGTGCATTCAGCAGGGCACAAGTGGGGCAAGAAACTTGTTCCAGAGTTCTAAGTTCACAAAGTGACACCACCCCACTGGCTGTCCCCAAACCTAGATACACTCCAAGAGAAAAATAATGCATTACTCAGAGTAAGCAAACAGTAAACAAACCCAGATTTGTACTTACCAATTTGTACTGGTTCTTACTACATTTGTAAATGGCTATTAACGAATACAGTGAAAAACTGAACAGATAATAATTCTGTATGTCAGTTTTGACTCCTCTGGTAACTTTATTCTCAGCAAAACCACAGAGGCAGGATGGGATTCTGAGTTTAATAGCCAAAAATAGTTGTATGGAACACTGATTCTAAATGTAGCACCAATACTAAATGTTGTAATTGAAAATGCAACACATTTATTAAACTTATCCATGATATAACTAGAAAATAATTTAGAAACATCTGTACTATATAATATGCAGTAAAATAGGACACAGAACTATAGCAAACACTGTTCAAGTACTCTGTGACAAAGCAATGCCAAGCTACTTTCTGGCAACTCAATGGACCTGAAGAATACAAAGGTGGGTTTGGGTTTGCTTTGCTTCCCTTGAGGTTCTGCCCTGAGCAAAGATTAGCCAGACAACATCCAAGGCCTCAGAACAGCTAATATGTTTTCCTTTGTGCAGGATCTGTAATTGAAAGCTTTTGGAGCAGCAGGAGGGCAACTGTGCAGTTCTGAAAGACTAGCTAACACATTTAATCTGTCACACAAACAAGGAACAAATCACTTCCAGTGGTAGGAAGCCAACAGCAGCATCTCTAGAATAGATATGGAACAGAACTACTGCTGTTAGAAATCATAAAGGCCTATTGATCTGCTAGCCCAGCTACCTGTAAATTTAATATTGTACTCTACACCATGTCTGCTATTGGTTTTTTTTTTCTAGACTGGTTTGAAAGGATGACACAGTGATGATCCCACCAATTTCCTTGAGGTTTTATTCTGATTTTCACGTATTTCCCTGTCAAGAGGAGAGGGAAAAAGGGGAAAAAAACCCTAAATTTTGAGTTCCCTATTCTGTATCTGTATTTCCCTCTAAATAATTTCTTGCTTTCTTGATGTTTAACCTCTTTGAGAAAGGTTTCCTTTTTACATTTCTTTATCCAGCTTTGATATTGCCTCAGAAATCAGCCCTCCCCTGAATTGTCATTCTGGTCACATGACCAGCACTGGTAATTTTCTGGTTGCCCTTTCCAGCTTGTTAGACTCTTTCCTCGAAGCTCTTTGGGTAGGACAAGATTAGCAACCATCTGTCCAGGATGACCAGCACAGAGAATAAGAGATATCCAAAAGTGGAAAGACCCAATTAATATAAAACTATGAGAAGCATCTAAATGCAAGATGTTGGAGCTTAAAATGAGAATGAAGGAAAATGTGGTTTTGGGGTTTTTTTGAACCTTTGTATTTGTTTCATGTCAGAAGTGCCCAAGGCTAACCAGCCTTTAGTGCATTGATAAAGGACCAACGTGTCTGGTCTTATTTAGTTGAAGAATCCAGTTAATTATTATACAGAATTAGATGCCATTTAACATTGCTTATATTACTGATGACTCGCTAATTTGGCTGGCTCTGATGTAATTACAATTAATTTACGTCCTTAATCCTAATGTTCTAACCTGGCTTTGATTTAATCAGGTGATGTAGAGGTATCACAATCAAAGCAGCATTGAGGAACTCACTGCTAAAAAGAGATAATTACACCTTACAAAACATATCCTTCCTACCACTCACATGTCTTGAAAAACTGAATTAGAACAGTGAAACTTCTCAGTCAGAAAATCTCAGATGGCAAAGTCTGGTTCAAGTGCAGAGAAGAGCTGAGGACACCGCTCAAGATTATTCTTTCCCTTCTCTCAGAATATGCAAGAATAGTTCTGGTTATTTAGCTGTAATCTACAGATCTCTGGATAAGCCTGAAGAATGAGTGAATCTTCATGCTGTGCCATCAAGACAGGATAGGGAACAGACAGTAAAGCTGAACTGCCTATAACATCTGGGAAGAACCTACCAGTACAAATTAAAATAATAGCAACAGTGAGATCAATTCAGGTTTGCCTTGGTGAAAAGACAAAGCAAAAGCAAATAACGATCCTCTTCTTCTGAGGATGATGGTCTTCTGCACTCCTTACGCATCTCTAATTGCCAGCTACCCATGGCCCTTTAACCATTGTCATAGCTTGGAGATAGCTGTCCCCTCCATCTCATCCCAGAAAGACTGGCTTTACAAGGAATCCTAAAGCTGAGGAGAGACAAATAGTTATCTCTGAGCCATTTCTACACTTCTTAGAGAAGTCCTTTGCTGCTGGTTTATTCTCTAGCGCAAGGGAAACCAGCAGTTTTGAGGAATCAGTCTTAGTCTTCAGGATCTTTCTGAGAAACTGGATGTAAGGCAAGCCTGGATCCATAGCATGTGATATTGCTGTGGATCTCCCTCCATCCTTACCTTGCTTTGTGATTTCCCATTGGGCTGTAGATCTTCCCTCAGACCCTTACATTACAACGTGGTCTCTGCCTCATTTTCTCTTATTACTATTAACTTCTTATATTCCTTTTTTACATGGGTCTGAGAAGTTCTAAGCTTGTTATGTTTCTGCACTGCTAAGCTATTAATCCATAGGTCATTAAGTTAATTTAAGTAATTCTTGGGGAGGTATTTTAGCTACTCATTCACTCTTTAGCACACAATTTATGTATGCTCCCCTATGACAAACTTCTTTGCTCCTGCGGAATAGAAAGGCACAGAAATTCTTTCCTCCTTGGAGGCCAGCCTGAAAAAAAAAAAACAAGTGACTTCAGCTGAAGAAAGACTATCAGACTAGAATGCACATGGGGGCAATATAAACCAGTATATTCGTTTGCTAACAGCACATCCTCTTTCAGCCCAGAGTAGCATACGCTACTGAGGTTATAACAATGCTGGAAGTTAGACACTTCACAAGCTAGAATGCCAGAAAGTGTTGTTTCCAGTGCAGGGAATTTAATTTCAGTTACCTTGGTTGTGCTGCTTTGCAACCATTAAATTGCTCTTACTTCCTGTAGCCATGCTGCCATAAGCTGGAGTATAGTTGCGAAACACTAAGCTTATAGTTACTGATGGCAACAAAAGAAACTGCCTTAACTTATTGTCTTGTGTTTTGTTAAATAAAAACATAACACTTCCATTAGCAATAACATTAGTTTCCACTAATGCTTGCCTGATACAAGACCTTCTACACCAAATTTGTAAGCTCATATGAAAAAAAGCTCTGTAAAGGAGCCACATCTTCCCATTTTTCCTTTTGTTAATTCATAGTTTCCAACCTTTCCCCAGATGTAATGGAGAGAAGGTGAGCAGAACTTTTAGCTCATTCCCCATCCATTTGTCTCTTATGTATCATTGTATTCAGGCTTCTGCACACTCAAGTCATCCCAGTTTAGTACAGCACTTAATCTTATCAAATATATGCTTCAGTCCTGTTAAAGTCCTCAAGAGTTAAGCATATGTTTGTATGCTTTGTTGAGAAGAGTCACGCTGCTAAAGCAGAGCATCAGAGAGCAGTCTGCATCCTCTTCTGTGTGCAGATTGGGTCCAAATTGTTGCAAGCACTTTCATTAGTCAGGCTCTAAGAGAAGCCTGACTTTATCAAGTTCTCACATTTTGCACAGGGGAGAAAGAAGAGAGGATAGATTTGAGAAGGGAGGAGAGCTGCCCCTTCTGTCTACGTGAAAACATCTCCCCACCAGCTGAAAGAAGTGCAGATGCTTTCTTTCTCTACAGCAGGCATGCTCCAGAGGAGATAATGGCTGCCACCCTGCTGAAAGTGCTGTTACATGATCCTCTTTCAGTTGTTTGAAATATGGACTTCACTCAGAGGATTGTAGGAGTAGCTGCTCCAGCTGTTCTGGAGAGATAGAAAGCTGTCACAGGAGACATCGTTAGGCTGTGTTAAAATCAGCCGCTACACTGAAGATCTCACATAAACTCCTTAATGGTTTGTACCATTCAGTCAGGAGTCAAGGAGAAGTGAAATGTGGTCTATGACAGTTTGTATATTGTAAAGGCAGTTTGTATTCCATGCATCAAGGCTGTGCCTGAATTTGGCAGACAGAATAGGAAAGACCCTAAACAGATCCTTTTATCAAGTGTCTGAGCAGTTACTTGATCTAAGAGGTTTTTATACCTGCAGCCAGCAATGTAAATGCCTGAGACAAATTACAAGGCAGCAGCAGTGTTACAGTGAAGGATGAAAGTGCATGCAGAAAGGCAAACAAGCAAAGCATTACAACAGCCACTTAATGGCAAACACATTTATTAACATCAAGTGTGATGTTTGTAGGTTTTCCCTGCCACAACCAACTGCAGATGCCAGCTACTTAAAAAGATGAAACAATGCAATGAATAAAATGATTTTTTTTTTCCCCCCAGAATAGGCTGCCTGCTGACTTGGCAGTGGAAGCAGGCTCCTAGCTCTGTCTTCGAAAGAACAAAAGCCATGCTGGCACACAGCGAGCAACCTGATTTCACAAGGCCTCCTGGGAAGACTGTACAGGATCATGGCTCTGTGTCTGGCAGCTGCATCCTTGAATAAAAAGAGGAGGAGGAAAAGGGCAGGAAGGAAGGAGCACGCAAGGTCTCCATAGCACACATGAGAAGCTTTTACACACAATCAGACATCCTTGCCCCGAAGTATTCAATAAAAGAAGTGTTCAAGGTGAATCACTATACTTACTGCACACTACAGCAGCACATTTCACAAGCTACTGTTCTTTTATTAGAAACACTTCTCAATGGTTTTATTGCCACCTATAGATTGTAAGTGTTTAGGTTTTTTAAGAATATGAAAAATAATGCATTAGTAGAATTAAACAAAAATTTGAAAATTCATGATACTTTAAAAAGGAAAATTAGCATTCTTTCCTTTTACTGTTTGCCTTTAATCAGGAGAAATATGCAGTCCAAACAACAGTAGGGAAACGTCCTATTTCAGTAGAGTCCATCAGTTAATTTCAGTTGAAGGGATTGATTCAGAATAGGTATTTAATCATGTTGGTGGTATGCCATGGACAGAAAACAGCTACAGAAATGAATTCATGATTCAATGGAAATTCAGTCAGAGAAAAAGATATTCATATTAGTACTGGACCCGCTCTGAAATCTGAGAGTGCGAGGCAGAGCTTCCATATCTGTGGTACTCATTTGCATCAAGACCTTGATCTGAGCAAGTAACGTACATGTAAAAGCTTGGTCACTTCAGAACCTTAAAAGTATTATGAATTTCAGTGGAGAGGGGACTTCTTTTATTAAAAGGTAGGGTTGAGGATTTTCTGTGTTTCAAAGTCCTAGAAAAGTTCTAGACAAATTAGAAAAAGAAGAGATGAAAAATTGTATTACTGTGATAATATTGGTGTCTCAGCAGATTTACAGAATTGCTTTTTTCATTTAAGTCCAGTGTATTTAGACTCATGAAGAGAATTAAATTAATCATTATACAATGGAAATAAGGACAAATTTCCTTAAGGGCATGTTGTTATTTTATGTCTGCTTGTTCACTGCCATAGATGTAAACAGAAGCTGCAAAAGAGCAAGAATCTCTTCACGTGCCTCTTTTTCCTCTGTAAGTCACGGTAGGGCTTAGTCTGACGTCCCTGTTCTTCCAGCAGGAAAGAATAAGGGAGGGCACGCACTCTCTGAAAGTATACCTCTGGAAGTGTGGCCAAAGGAAAAGCATTACTCAGTTCTCTAAGCGAGATGGTGATCCTATTTATGATAAACATCTGTTTATCTGAAATCACTGTCAGAGAAAGAGTTTATTAACTGTTAACAGTATCTGCTGGATGACATTAATTCTTCTTCATACTCTGAATATTTTTTTTAATCATAAATAATTCTGCGGACTTCAGAAAGACTCCTGGCTTAAGAAATGTTGTTATGACTGTGAACTTTAGAGAATAGAGCCTTTAAAACACACAAATAAACCAACGAACAAAAATTCAACCCCCATCCACGACCTGTTGGTTTTATGCCAAATCCTTGCTAGTTAGGAATTGTTTTCTGCGTCAGATGGAGTTTTTTGCTCATTCAATATTGCAAACGTTGTGAGTTTATGATAAATATGTAACCTAAACAAAACCAACTGTGTTGGACTGTCTACAATGGTCACCTCGTTTCTTTGTTGGTTGATCACCTTGGGTTAGTAGGTTAAGTAGCTTACTCTTGGCAAAATCAAATAATCCTATCTGGTCATACATTTTGCACCTTAGTAGTGTTTCTTTATTCATCTTTACCCCAGTTAATCTGAATACTAGGGGGATCTTGAGGCTTTTAACCTCTTTTAAACGTGTTTCTCTTAGAGTTTGCATGCAGTATCTTATCACAGTGTACTATTGTAGCTTCTGTGTCAATAGTGGTCCACTTTTATCCCTCCTGAAAAGCCATGCACAACACACTCTGAAGCTCTAAACATAGTCTCGTTCTCACAGACATAAAATGAATAATCATCTATTTCAAACATAGGCTACACAGCAATTAGCGTAGTTATTTCTGATCACCTTTTAAAATGACATCATTCAGAGGTGCTTAACCACATTACTTCTCAGTCTGTATTGCTATTGATTTCTAATATTCTTTCCAAATATAGGATGTCACTCAATAAATCATTTAGTTTACATAATATATTTATCTGCCAGCCACAAAGATGGGAAATTCTAGTAAATTTAGGATTATAGTTCTTTCATAAATGAGTTCATATGGCTCTTTGCTGACGTGATGTTTAAGTATACATATGTTATTTTTCAAGAAATATCTGAAATAAAAATGAACATAACGTACCAGGGAATTAACTTTGGTTAAAAACAAAACAACCCCCAACAAAACAGGGGAAAAAAAAAACAACAAAAAAAACCCCACTAAAATCTTTGTGGTTAAGGCAGATACTAGCTCTGTATCTAAGTTCCTATTTTCTGTTCATATCAGATGCTTTCTAGGTTTCACTGTTTTGTGTGAAGTATGCTTCTTCTTGACTACTTGCAAACAGAAATAAAGAGAACAGACATCTGGGAAACTGATGAAATGGGAAATATTATAGTTCAATATATTAGTTATGGGATGGAAAGATCTGTGGATTTATCCAGTGATGAAAGAAGAAAATGGAAAGGACTCAGAATACTTTTAGATATTTATCAATAGAAACCCTGATAAAAGTGTGAAAAGAAGTTGCTGTGAAAAGTTTTCTGTACAAAGTTTTGAGCCTATTCTGAGATGTGTTTGGAGTGGACCTCACAGGTAGTACACTGCTCCAGCAACTCCCAACATCTGATACTAAGCAGTTATACGGGTACCCCATTTTCCACTGAAATATGAGCACGTCTATCTCTCTTTGCAAAGAAAGACATCAAAAATGTGGACTGAGTATTCAAACTTAAGAACTTAAAATCAAATTTAAAAAATGTAATGTTAACAGTCTTATGATGATGATAGTCTAAAAAAACGCACACTAATTTTGGTATACAGGATTTATAATTTTGGAAAGCTTTGGTTTTTTTCCAAAACTGAACAGCTTTAAGTGAACCATAGAAGAATAATCTACTTACTTTTTACGACAATAACCAGAAGGCCTGCTTGCTTGCTTTTAAATAAAATTATTTTCCAAAATGCAGCTCAGTTCAATGAATTTAACCCACTTGTGAATTCATTACACACAAGTCCTTGAGAACTCAAGGATTTTTTCAAACTAAAAAGTATAAGCTTGACCTAAAATACATCCATCCATACAGTAAATATTCAAACAGACATTTTATGTGTGCATTTGACTGCTTCTGACTTCAGAGTTCAGCGTATGATTTCCACAGTCCTATTTTAGACAGATGGAAAATCTTATTCTGGACAAAGGTAGAGTCCAAATCAGAAAAGTCAGTTATTAACCTCTATAATTTACCAAGAGTATTGTAAACACCTTCTGCTTAAGAAAAATGCAGTACAACATACTAACCTCTTAAAAGAAAGACACAACACGTACTTCATAAAAATTGCTTGTTCACATAACTGAAGAGCTGAGCAAACAGAAAAAAACCCTACTTATAGGAGCTAAGCTGTATTTAAATATATTTGCCTTAGAATTCACTTTTGTGAAAACCTCAGCCTAGTTTTTTTCAGTTTAAAGAGAATGGCAATCATGAATGAAGTTAACAATATTTTCACAGAAAATGAAACCTGAATGAGCTATTGGGGAAACCTGGTCCTACAAATAACTATATTCAATCAGGGGATTGTGCATGCAGTCAAAACAAGTCAAATTACAAATATAAACAGTGAATAGCAAATACTCAGAAGACCACTGACAGAAAACAGTTTGCCAGCAATTCTCTGCCTGAAATAAATTAACAACAAACATTTGCTGAGTAATTGCAATCAACTAATTTCTTGAAACACATCCAGTTGGCAGACAATTTATCAACAGAAAAAAAAAAAAAAGATAAATGTGAGAGAGAGGTCTTTACTGTTCTTCCATTAAGCTTTCTGGCCCGCTGTCACAATCTTGAAATTCAGAGTTACCACTGGCTTTCCTGTCTCTGCTGTACTTACACTAATTCTAACACTATTTACAGCATTGCTAGCCAAACTTTGAAACCAAGCCTCGAAGTAAGGATACACATAAACACACAGTAGACAAGAAGAGATTGGTTTACAAACCGCATATCTGTCTCACTTATTCATTTCAACGATAAATATGGTACAGTCTCCTTTTAAAGTACAGTAAAATCAGGGGTGTTTGAATTTAAAAGCCTTGTGGTCTATCTGGCATGCTCACATAAGGAAAAGGTATAGGCATGCACACTTCAAGGTTCTTAACTGACCGTTGTTTGGTCATCTGAATGCCATTCTTCCAGTCCAGCTGGTAAGTCCTGGAAATGCTGTCCTACACAAAAAATTTGTAAGAATAAGTTATTGGTCCAGCATTCTAACTCTTTCATTGCACCAAACTTGATATTGTGCTTGCATCTATTTATAGATGTATTCCTGCTCATATGCATACAGTAACAGGTGACAAGAAGCCTTATCTGGCCCATCATTCCTAAGGTATTTCTAGAATTCCAGCCATGCATGGTAAGCTGCATGCCATAAGGAAAGAAAAGGGGATGTTAAAAAATGAACCCAGTTCCCATAGACTTAATAAATGCATTGCTGTACCCAGAAGTGGTATTCTTTTACTTCTGAAATGGGGAATATTTACATAGAAGAGAATAGGTATGTTTGGGAACAAGTAAGTAGTATGAATAAAACTAAAGAAATCAGAGAAGACTTGGCATGAATAAGCCAATTACACAGGCTCTCGAACTGAAATCTTTAATAATGCATAAAGTAAAACAGAGACATGCAGCAGAGCTAATGCTTGCAAATGAGCAAGCCTGTGATGCATAAACATTTTCCCAAAGC
The DNA here is from genome assembly GCF_000691845.1 of Merops nubicus. Lineage (NCBI taxonomy): Eukaryota > Metazoa > Chordata > Aves > Coraciiformes > Meropidae > Merops > Merops nubicus. Next base: position 25,566 of record NW_008609224.1, read on the forward strand.
AAGGATAACATAGAGAACATAGTATCTAAAAATATCCCTTCAAAACCCACCCCAAACCAAAACAGGAACTGGAAGACAAAACACTATAATTTAATAAAATAGATTTAAGAAAAAAAGTCTATTTAAATTTCATTTAGAAAAATTTCAACAGAAAAAAAAACAAGTTGAAACTGAGTAAAGACCAATATATCAGAATAAAACTTCTGTAAATAAATTAGCATGTTTCCTCACAATCTATGTTATTAGTTCAAGCTCTTTGCAACCATTCCTCTCTATTGTCATAAAGCTAATTACACTCAGTGAACAGGTATGTATGCAGGCAGTTCAGTTCATAAGGGTTCCTGGGGATAGCTCTGCTGTTTCATAGTTCCTGCTAAACATGAACTGTTGTAAGGTGCAGGAACTACTGCCCTGGGGACTAGAGATCACTCTGTAATTGCACAAGAGATGAAACGGTGCAAGATCACTAGAACACTAGTACAGAAAGTGGGAGTAAGAGACTACAAAGAGAAGGCAAAGGGCCTTCTTTCTCCATTCTACCCCAGGGCCTCTCCTGAAGGCTACAAAGAGATGCATAGATTCCATGTGAACAGACAGAAGATTCTGCAAAGATACACCATCAATTCCAAACAGCTGCTTTGCACAGCTCAGTGCAGGACAACTTCCTCACACAGGTTGCCCTCCTAAATTCACCAGGACGTCATATAGATGGTTACATAATAAAATATTAGAACTTAATTATATTGCAGTTTTTTGAGATTTTTAACAGAGGTCCCTTCGAGTAAATATGTTTTCCTGTTGTTTTGTGTCTTAGCCTTTACAGTGCTGATTGGAACACTGGAACAAGAGCCAAGAGAGAAAGCCAATATTCCTGACACAGCGAGAGTTCCATGCCCATCTTTTCTGTACATGAGCAAATGGCTTAACTTCCTGGTGATGTTTAAAACCTATTACACAGAATTTCTTGCCTCTTCAAATGTTTTAAAGCTAAATTTACATTTATAAAATATGCCATGAAAGAGTATTCATAAAATACCACTTAGTATGTTTAGACACAAAATGTACTTCAATCAAACCCAAAATCCTATCCTATAATTCTGTTTTTCCACACAATATACCATATTAAAAAAAAAAAAAAAAAAATTGGATCAGTTTAAATGCTTGTTTAATTAATTTCAAGGCCTTTAACTGTGCTCTCAAGTATTTTTGAGGTTTTGAAACACACTGGAAAATTTTTCCAACTTTTTAGAATGAAAGTTTGATCTTAAGCCATATTTTCTAGACAGTAATTTTATCTTAGAGAAATTATCATTTTCCATATAAACTCCAATTTGGTTAGAAAATGTGTCAAACTTTAAGCAGAACACTATATTCTGTTAAGTCAAGATGTAATTATTTTGTAACTAGTTTCATAGCTCACGTCAGGTCACACAATGCAAAGGTTATCCACTTTTAGAATATTTTACTGTTTGCTTTATTCATGAATACAGAAATGGAACATTGCAGGACTTGACCTGTTGGTCAAACTTGCAATAGCAATTGGAAGCAATCATGGCAAAGTTAAATGTTGCTATACACAGAAAAGAAATTCCATTACTCCATCTACAGATGAAGCAGAAATCATCTATGCTTTGAAATGTAGTCTGAAAGAATTCCTACCTTAACTAAGCAAAAAATAATTAAAAAAATTGAATGCTTCTTACTGCCAGATTTTCACTGTTTGGGGAATATTCCACTGATTATGTTATGCTTCCCAGATGTATTTTTATTCCATAATATTGTCACATAAATAATTTTAACCTGATGCTTGCATACCAAAAATACACAAGGTATTAGTATCTGTTTAGGGACCCAAAATCAAGATGCCAGTGAATTTTGAACAACCTTTACTAAAAAATGTGGTCTAGCTGTAGTTATCACCCTTATAAATCCCAAATATTTTCACCTGTCGGTGTAATTTCTTTTTGCTCAGGAAGGATTGCCATCACACTTCCTCAGGACATTTGAATTCAGAAGCTCCTGACTTCACCATTAAGTCTGTTGAGCAGACTTGAAAAAAAAACTTAACCTTACTGTACCTCAGTTTACCTATTTGTTAAATGGTGGAAAGTGTCATTTACACAGCAGTCCAAGATCTTAGATGCTTGCTGGTTTGGTTTCCTGTAAAAAGGTATTTCTTAATCTGATACTTTCATTTTATTCAAACAAACCTCATAATAAGATACCAAAAAGCATTGGTGCAGGGATTAGAGATTAGATACTTGACAACATCTCTCACTGTGCTCTTAAAGACTAACACCTTAAAATATGGGACAAGAATAAGAAAAGCCACTGCAGAAAGACATAATGAGGAAAAAAAAAATAATTCCAGACTATAAAATACATAAAAGTCACCAAAAAAAGAGACCTTTGGAAAGAATGGAGGCTTTGGGGTGGGGAGGGTAAGGAGAACAAAAAGATGTGGCAGGAAAGGAAAGAACACAAGAGAGAAGACTAAGTGAAATGACACAGAATTTAAAACTTGTTCAGGTTGTTAAAAGCCGTAAGAAAAAAAAAAAAAACATATAATGTCAAGCCAAGACACGAAGCAGAGATGTAACTGTTCTTGTCTGCACTTGAGGGCATTAAATAATTCCTTTTTTAAGTTTGCTTTTTTAATCCTGTCAATTGGAGCTGTCACTATGGATGTAATAGCAAGTATCCCAATCACAATATCAAAGACTCCTCACTGACTCTGCTTGAAATAGCATTAATAGCTGCTCACTAAGGGTAGTACATCTAAATGTTCTCATGCAATGTTGTAGCTAGCTCCTCTTTAGTCAGGTATCAAGCTGCTATTTCATGCTCTGCTTGCAAAATTATTAACACCTGGCCTAATGTTAGATCAGCTGGAGTATGGTTTGCTAGAACAAGACTGTATTTAATAAGACTGTTTCCTACTCTATCAAGTTATTTCTGCCTCTGTATTTCCAAAAATCAGAAATGGCCTTTGATCTCAAAATAGGATCTAACTTTTCAAAAGTGACAGGCCTGAACCAACATGTCAGACTTCAGTTTTGGTGAAAGGTGAATTTGAAATCCAAACCTGGATCCACAGATTTTCTCTGCAAATAACAGGCTCAGTAAATTCCAGGTAAAAGTGTCACAGAAATAACTCTTGTTTGTAGCACCTTTTATGTTCTGTGTTAAGGAACCTTGAAATGGATGACAATAAAATGAGAAATTTTCCAACAAAATGTTTTCCTATGGGAGATTTCAAATCTTTCCAACTCCCTCCTTTCCCAAGCATACTGTCTTTGGCTACAGTGGTTCCAGGCAGTGCTGTCTGCCACTGGCATCTCAGAACCTTACAGAATGTAAAATCAAAAAGGCTCAACACATAGCTCCAAACATGCCTTGAACACAGTTATTAAATTCTGAAACAACACATTTGTGTGATCCCTCTTCCCAACACAAAGAAAAACTCATAGGACAGCAGTTTTGGATCAAGACACAGTCTCACTTGGGAGTGAGTAAATCCAGAAACAATAACATAATCCTTGCTCCAAAGAGCTCACCATGTTCTTAGGTGCCTGCTTGCTTACCTAACATCTGATTCCAGTGGTTCCTGTGTCAGTTAAACGGTTTCTGCTATTCAAAAATGAAAGAATGACCTCAATCAGTAACAGACTAATACTGGCAATATAGTGTGCTTAGAGGCAGTGTACGCAGTGATAATATGCCAGTTCTCACATATCTCAGGATACCTACTGATTCCATGTTAGACCACATTCATGCCTGATGTAACTCAAGAATCCTAGGTTGTGCTTAGGATTTTTAACTCAGAAGATCACACACATAACATCAGAAAAAGAAGCTGGATATGTATCATCCAAACTCACTGACTAGAAATAGAAGTCTAGTCTAAAGATTTATGTTAGTCTAGGAATCTGATCACTTTACAGAAAAATACAATAGTTTGGGTTGGAAAGATCATCTAGTCCAATCCCCCTGCAATAAGCCAGGGGAGCTTTAACTAGATCAGATTGTTCAGAGCCTCAATCAACCTGACTTTGAATATTTCCATGGATGGGGCAACTACCACTTCCCTGGGCAGCCTGTAACAGTGGTTCACCACCCTCATTACAAAACAGACACTACTGGGAATACTGCTGAAGCATTAAAAAAAAAAAAAAAAAAAAAAAAAAAAAATTATTCTTTATTCTATATTTATAGCCTCGGCATAGAACAGTTTAACACAGGGACAGAAACACAATATATTAATATATCAACCTCTGAAAAGCAAATTCTGGGTATTCTTTTCTTGAGTTTGCAGCACTGTAAAGGGCAGGGATGGCAGGGGGGAAGAACAGAAAAAAAACCCCACCAACTATGCTTAAGTGGACTCTAAAGCCAAAGGCTACAATTCAGTATTCTGAACTATGTATAGATCACCATGATACTACTTAAAGTGATGGTTCAGCCCTTTAGCCAATTCTATCAGAAGAGTTATTATATTTGTTCAATGGTAAGTGATATGAAGGAAACGTACTGTGCAAGCCTCAGTATTCATTGCATTCAGCCAAAATCTATCTGCATTTGAAAACATATTCAGACCATACTTTTATTCTAATAGTGCTCAGGTATTTTGGCATGTTTATTTCTTCTGGAACAACAGTGAGAGATGCATTTATTTTTACTTAAGAATAACCGTTTGATAATGAAGTGTTTGACAAATTGAACATAGTCTGCAAATGTATACAACATGCTGCAGTCAGCTCATGAAGAAGAAAAGGATGAATAAAATATTAGAAATGAGTCAAAAACTTGCCTTATATTTCTTAAAAATTTATCTTGCTTCTTTATGTGGAAGCATTATCTACCCCAAATAACTTGTTTTCATCTTTAGAGCTGAGATTCTGAGCAAAGCATTCTAGAGGTTAAAAAGGTTCTTAATTCTGCAAGTGATTGTCTCCTCCTTACTCTTCTGTGTCATTGAAATGACCAGCACAGGAATTAATAAAATATCACCAGAAAAATCCTTTTGGTAGGAAGAGGAGAGAAGAAAGCACAGAAGCAGAAGCCCAGAAGACCTGTGTTAAGATTACAACTCACATAAAGTTTTCATGCAATGCAAATACAGTTTTCACTGACTTCATATGGGTTATAGACAATGGGACAATGAACGTCTTATGAGGCACATCCACACATCTTCTGCACACATTTCCTGCTAGCAGAGCATCTAAGTTCCTGAATGCACTGTCATGAAAGAGGAAGTGTGAAACACTTGTAGTATCTGGCATGCATCCAGTGAGAACTGGTCAGTTGCACTGTGAGCTGGTAGTTTGAGCTGAAAGTGTACCTAATCAATCATCAGTTTGGGGGCTGCCACAACACTCAGCTTGAGATATCTTTCCCTCCATGTGACAAACAGCCAGAGTCCCAATGCTTGTGTTTCTAGCCATAGGCTAGAAACACGAAGACACAAAGACCAGCAGGAAAAAGTGGGGGTAGAGGAGGAACAACCAAGGGCTAAAAGGAGAATGAGCACATAGTGGAAAGCATCAGACCAGAAAAGAGGAAAATTTCAAATCTGAGTTATGAGACTACTTTATTAATACTAAATATAAAATCCTGACACAGAATATAAGCCTGGTCCTTATGCTAAAAATGCTTTACTAGGCATACTAGGGTAGTTTCATGCAGTTTAAACATACGCTATTGGTATAGATTTTCTGATGGCTACTCTAGCCATTAAGAAACCAACTAAAAGCTTCACTATACAAAGAATTAATTTATTCAGATGCACTCAGTACTGAGTTTTAAACCTGTAGTGATTACTACACTAAACCTTCCGAAACACCCATCAAACATTTTTAAATTCTCGTGGCTCTCTGACATAGTGCATCACATATTGATGGTTTGAGTGTGTGAAACTGGGACTGTCCTTAACAGACACAATGACTTAGCATCTTGCTTAGTGCTATTAACACATTACCACTCTCACACCTTTGCTTTCACTCCCATCTCAGCGTAACAAAAACAACATGAGACATGAAAATTTTAAAACTGTAATATCTCATATATCAATTCAGTAATTGGTAAGTTCATGAACAATTATGTGACAGAAAATGAAATCACATGATACGCTGATGTCTAGCAGGTATACAGAGTAATTGTATACAACGTTAGTGGGTTGCTTTAAAAAGTTAAAAGTTGCCTTTAAAATGCACATGATTAATATTGAGAGACCTGTACACTCATATCTACTGGAAGGACATTGGGTATCAGGCAACTCAAAGAGGATCTCTGTTCCACTACATTTTTTGTATATATTAGAATTATGATAAAATAGATTAAAAATATAGTGTTTATATGAAATATTTGTTTAGGTAAATTATAAAGATAAAACATGGCACTCAGAAGCAAGCTAAATTATGTAGAAGAAATGAAACAATCTATATTAAATCAATTTGAAAAATAGTATTATACAGTCATGTCATTATTATTTCTGTTCCATGTTTTTGTTAAAAATTTTATAAAACTTCATTAAAATTTGTTGTGTGCTTAAAGTTTTCCTGTAGGAGTCTAAATGGATGAAGTATCTGTAACCTTCAGTCTTGATAAAGATAAGTGTAGAGTGGATTATATGCTTACATGCCCAGTGCATTTAGAACAATCTTTTTTTGTGGTCCCTGTTTTAAAAAAGAAGTAGTAATTAATTCAGTGTTTACATCATTATCTTTCTGAAAATACACTGAAATCAAAATTTCTTCATTTCTCACCAAGGTACAGAACTCGGATATCAAGAGGCTGATACCTTACACGATACAGAACCACAAGAATCTCTAAAAACAAAATTAGAACTGGTTGAGAAAGGCATTAGCAATCTGCTCTATCATACAAATTACCTCTGTTTTTCGTACACATCTATCACTGTCTTGGTTTGGGGTAAACAGAGCTGGTTCTGCTCAATGATTTTACTTTTTAGCTAAAGCTCTTCAAATTAACTGCTCTGTCTGAAGTTAACAGCGTTTTCATAAACTATCTACTTTTAGCAGTGATAAGACTTCATGCTTAGAGTTACTGACAGGGGTTGGTGTGCAGACCAAGGCCACTGCTGAGCTTGGATCCCACATGGAGGGGGGCAGACAGTACCCCACACCTGCGGGGAGGAGCAGACAAGATAAGTGACCCCAAGATTCACCAGTGGGGTGTTCCAGTTGCCTTAGAGGAATGGAAATAGTGCTAGCTCCAGGCAGGTATTATGCTGAAAGGTGTGAAGTGCATGTATTGGTTTGGGGTTTTTTTATTTTTATAGCTTCACCCAGGCCAGGAATAATTTCGGGTCTGCTGACCACAAAATAAGAAAAGTTACCAAAAACTTACCTGTGCCACGCATTTCCTGTGCTTTTTAAAATTTTCACACACACAAAAAAGCCGCTTACTAAACGGTTGGATGCAACTTTCTAAGTTATGAATTTACATCCAGTGCAAGCTCTTTTACTGTTCAGCCAACCAGAAAACATGTAAACCATACATGTAAGGCGGGAATCATTCTTCTGAAGGAGCCAAAAAGTATTGCAGAGAGTGATGCTTGATCATCCTCTGGATGTGAAAGAACATAATCTGCAGACTTCTTGGTTACACGTTGCAATGCAACTACTGTGCTGCTAGCAAGTAGTCAATGCAACTATGAGGACAGCTAAGTACCATAAATATCACAGGACAGTTCAAATTTTGACTCAAGTACCTTACTACAAAGTTGAACAAGCCCAGCTTGGAGTGATGCTGTGACCTTGCCACGCCTAAAACTTCGTTTCTCACACCCAGAATCTACTAGAACGTATTGACCTCAACAGGAATAGCAGAAGTCCATAATTAGACTGACTAAACAATATAAAATATTTTGACAAAGGATGAAGATATCCATGAACAACATTGTCCTAGTGTTTCCCCCTTGCTTTTTGTGGAACAAAATCACATAATTTTCTAAAATCCTTCCTGAGTTGGTTTTCAGGCTTTGCCATTCTACAAGTTAAAGCATTCACTCAGCTGAGGAAGTGAATCCATCCATTTGTAGTTATAATACAAATATTACTGAACAAGGAGGCATCATTAACTGTCAGTTTACTGTATATAACAGTGTTCAGAAGATGTGAGTTAAGCACCTGGGCCCACATCCAGGACACAGACTGAAGCAAACAGATTTCTGAAATTATATGATTATGCCACCAAAGAAATTTAAAGAGCATACTTATTTCTGATAGTTTTTATTGAGGCCCCATCCCTGGGGACATTCAAGATCAGGCTAGATGAGGCTCTGAGTAGCTTGTCTAGTTGGAGATGTCCCTGCTTATGGCAGGGGGGTTGGACTAGATGACGTTTGGAGGTCCCTTCCAGCCCAGAGATTCTATGATTCTATGGTGATTGTATTTCAGTGCTTTGGATGGTTGGTGATACTGAAGTGTTCAAGACCAAAAAGCCGAAAGAACATTCTCCTTCCAAATGAGTTAACCTAGCTATATATGTGCAATTGTAGTTTAGCATCCCTAGGTCTAAGTGCACGAACCAGACTGAGAATACCAACATGAGCAAAGATTCAAACATTGATAAAGGTGATTGACTCAAAGGAATTTGCTTGACATTCAACATTGTAGCTTGTTGTGAATCTATAGTGAAACAAAGTACTTTTATATGTGTTTATGACTTAGAGCAATGATTTAATTTGATTATACAGTACAATATTGTCATCATTTTAATTTCTCTTTCACAGCAAAATCAAAATTAATTTGATTTTATTTTATTGATATGATTGACAAAATTTAAACCAAAAAGAATATAAAACGAGAGATGCAAGCAGAAGATGAGAAGATGAGAAGAAGTAAGCAGAGTTCTGCAAGGCAAAAGATTTAACAAAAAACTGAATAGAGAAAGCATATGAAGCCAAAATATCATGTGTCGTTTTTAAAATGTTACTTATGCTTCCCATATCCCTGTCATGCAAAGCCCTTACTGAATGTTATGATTGATGTATTCTTGGTAGAAAACATAATCATGAATCAAGGTTTTTTATGAGTACTTGTCTCTTAAAGACTAGTCTTTTTTTTTCATAGAAAGCTACCTTGTAGTCTAAAGTCATCTTTAGTAAAACATTTTCAGCCACTCATATTCAAAATGTTCATATTTTTTTGTTTCAAGATCTCCTGAATGTTTTCTATATATGTATGGAAATGAGGGGCCACATTAACAGAACTTCAGACTTTTCAGTGTTAGTCAAGATTTTGGAAATAAATTTATCTTCTTATATATTTAAAAACAATTTTTAAGGGGTTGCATGCCTGTGCAACTATCCCAAGCAGCTAACAGGTAATAAAATATTTACTGTTACAGCAACCAGCAAACACTGATTAGAAAGATGTTTCTTGGTATGGTGGAAGTATTTTCATATATGTTCATCTGTAATAGCTCCAGACATCATTACCACACCAGAGATGACAGGTTAAGGAATATTCACACAGCAGAAAATAGGCTATTCAAAGATGGATGAAATGATTAAAAAAATTAAGCTATTCAATCCAAGAACACATTTAAACTTTTACGATAATTTCTCTGGGATCTTTTCAGTGCCCTAGAATCAAGGACAAAATCAAAAATTTCTCTGTATAAAATTCATATATTGAAAGTTCATTGCCCAGCCTTCCATCAAGTGAATGAAAATGTACTGAATTTACTGAAAAAGTGTCTTTCTTTTCAGTCACAGACATTTTCAGATTAAAATAGCCTCACTTTGAGCTTCCAGGACATACTGAGGTGTTGGGCAGGGAGTGGGGGTGGGTGGGGGGAAGGG
>NW_008609225.1:0-3419 GCF_000691845.1 Merops nubicus
CCAACATGTCCCTCGCCCCCGTCCACCTCAGGAAATTAGGGTTTGCCACCGTTGATGTTATTATTTATTTTGTCGCTGTTTGCCCCACATTTTTTTTTTTTTAATATATATATAAGTCAAATCCCCCAGCCCCTTGAGTTATCTGTCGCCCGCTTCTCCCCTTCCAAAATCTCTGCATCCCTATTCATAATAATATGAGTATGGCTAATATTTATATTAATCTAATCCTTATTGGAAGGATTTTAGAACTTGCCGGATATCACAAATATGTAATCCAGGAGAGAATGACATTAGGCTGAAAGTGTGGAGTGCAAAATATGATTTGAATAAAATGATAGGGTGGTATCCAATATTTCCTTTAGGGAGTACTATACTCTGAGCTGTCAGAACCGATTGTGTAAATAGACGAGACTGAGGGATGTGATCCTAATCATATTGATGAAACATTCATCTGAAAGACTGAGCGCAACCAGAAGGGACTCACTAGGAATACAATTAAATCCTAATCTGGGGAGGAAGAATCCTCTGCAGGTTTTCATCTAACCTGCTGCCCTCTCCCCTCTTCTCATTTTGGAATCAAATAAAATGCAGGAAAGGGAGAGGAAATAAAGGAGATCTGGAGTGCTGGGTGGTTTGCCTGCCTGAAGGACTGTATTAACACAGGGAGTGCCAGGAGGGGGGCGGGTAAATCTGCAGTGCTGACCCTGCAGATAATAGAAAATAAAGGCCTGGCTTTACTCGGAGGGGCAACTACCTGCCTGCAGAGGGTTTCCACCTGTGAGTGGTGTTAATCAGGTGCAGGAGGTCTGTGTGTTTTGGGGAAGAGTCACTCTCCCACGTGGGCCTTCACCATCAGCTCAGTTCCAAGCTTGTGAACAAAATTTAGTCTTATCCATGTTGTATGCCAATTAGTTTCCATGTGCAGCAGGGAACTGATCTCGTGCTGATAATATTTATTAGTCAAGTGGTTATTTTCCAGCCCCCCATGAGCTGGTTCCTCATTGCTATGGTCTCAGACTGCCTTTCAGTGGAGTAGTACGCTGGGTGAAATGTCATCAGGTGGTTTGTCTTCCCTGCTTGTGGTGATAATGCCCTCCAATCATGAAAGAAGTAGGCTAGATACTGCTATAAAGGGACTAACTTATTTTGACCATTGTCCCTCAAAAGATCCTCTGAGAAGATGGATGGGACAAGGCTCCAGCTGCGGTTCCTGTAGTAGTACTAAAACCAAGATGACTCCTTTTCAGCACTTCTCTCTTTTGAGTAAGGCATCAAACAGGTACATTTTCCTAATTAGTGGCACCTTTTGGCATATGCTGCTAAAATGAATTCAAACTATGAATACCTGAATTCACATGATGATGTTTAAAGCTTGAAAAACAGCCTTTCTTCTTCACCCTGCTACTGTTTAACATCAGACTTCCTTTGAGTGTCTAAGACCCAAATCTAATCTGATGTTTTTGAAGCTTTTTCAAAGTAGCGAGTCTTTTGTCAGCAAGCTCAGGCTAAGAGCAAGGTGAATGCCTTCTGCTTGGAGTGTTCTCTGTGGAAAGAAAGGTGTCAAAGACAAAGGTTCATTTCTATTTTAGCTGGTATGCTGTCTGTGAATGAGGGAAGGATGTGTGGAGTGAGGAGTAATAATCCCACTTGCCCATAAAACAATAACTCTTTGTAAATTGCTTGGCATCATTGCAAATTTTCTTTGAGGAAGAAAAACATTTTTCTTCAGAAACTAACTGGTTTGTAATGTGTAATAGTGCTAGCTTGGTCTTACTGGTAAGTTCTCAATAGCAGAGATGTTATTTTCCTTTCCTCTTACTTCCAATGCTGAGTAATAATAAAAGCACATTATATTCCTGCCCTAATGAAGGTATAGTTTGAGCAAGGAGAGCTCTTAAACTGATGCTTCAGAGGACACGTCAATAAAAAGATTTTTTAGGAGCTATTCAGAATAGCAGGTAAATTTTATCCTATCTCTTACTGCAGATAGGACAGACAAAGCCTCACCTGTGTAGCCTAGACTTCACTGATACATCAAGTAGTTTGTGCCAGTAGCTTTGTGGTTTACTTCTCAAGACTATTGTTAACTCAGCTCTTCTGAAACTTCAGCAAAAGCTTGGCTGCCTTTACATTGCAACTCCTTTGCAGGATCATTTGAGAGGAAAGAGTAGGTGAAGTTTTTGGTTTGGGTGGCAATGTCTGATCCAGAAGAGAAATTTTGTCAGAATCTGTGATATTGAATGGTTCTGGGTTTACTCACAGACTGACTAATGTTCCTGAAGTTTGTGCTAGCAATAACACAAATAGCAGATAAATCTGCATTGTAAAGTTCCTTTTCAAATATGCACTATATTTCACAGAATCACTATGGTTGGAAACGACCTTTAAGATCGAGTCCAATCTTTATATAACTCTACCAGGCTACTTCTACATCGTATTGTTGAGCCATCCTATCTAGACGGCTTTTAAACATATCCAGGGATGGTGATTCAACCACTTCCCTGGGAAGCCTGTTCCAGTGTTTGATCATACTTTCCACGTAGAAGTGTTTCCTAATGTCTAACCTAAACTTCCCCTGGCATAAATACCATTTCCTCTTGTCCTGTTAGCTGTGGCATGTAAGAAGAGGCCAACACCCACCTCCCTACAACCTCCTTTCAGGTAGCTGTAGAGAGTGATAGTCTCCTCTCAGCTTCCTCTTCTTCAGGCTAAACAACCCCAGTTCCCTCAGTTGCTTCTCACAAGGCTTATCCTAAGACCCTTCACCAGCTTTGTTGTCCTTCTTTGCACCCTCTTGAGAACCTCAATGTCCTTCATGTACTGTGGTGCCCAAAACTGAGCACAGTGCTCCAGATGTGGCCTCACCAGTGCTGGGTACAGTGGGACAATCACTTCTCCAGTCCTGCTGGCTACACTATTCCTAATCCAAGCCAGGATGCCTTTGGCCTTCTTTGCCACCTGGGCACATTGCTGGCTCCTGTTCAGCTGGCTGTCAATCAACACCCCCAGGTCCCTTTCTGCAGAGCAGCTTTCCAGCCACCCCTCCCCAAGTCTGGAGCTTTGCCTGGGGTTGCTGTGGCCCAAGTGCAGGAATCGGCACTTGGCCTTGTTAAACCCCGTGAAATTGACCAGGTCCTTCTGAAGGGCCTCCCTACCCTCAAGCAGATCAACACACCCACCTACCCTGGTGTCATCTGCAGAGTACTGAGGGTGCTCTCAGTCTCCTCATGCAGATCATTGCTAAAGATGTTCAATAGGAGAGGCCCCAGCACTGAGCCCTGGGGACACCGCTTGTGACCTGCCCCAGGCAGATGTAACTCCCCTCCCCCCCAATCCCAGCCAGTGGTGACCCAGCAGAGCGTGCACCCAACCAAGCCCCGGACAGCCAGCTGTGTGGTGAGAGTGCTGTGGGGCACAGG
>NW_008609226.1:0-31308 GCF_000691845.1 Merops nubicus
GAATTTCGGGGCCGTAACAATGGCCCTTTGTCCAGCTGTGGCTCTCCCCCGCTGCAGCCAGGCCTTATCTGCGCAGGAAATGCCTGCTCTAACTGACAGGTAGGAGATTAAATCTACAGCTGCCGAAACACAATCTCCGCTCTGTTAGATAGGCTTTCATTGAACAGCGCTACAAACACATAATTTGTTTATGTTGTACCAGCAATCTTTGACAAAGCAGACTGTCTAGCTGAGACAAATGTGGTTAAACCCATTTATTGTATTATTTCTGCTACACAGAACAAGCTCTTAAAACGTAGAAACTAGACAAGGCACAAAGCTCTAGCTGTCTAAAGAAATCAAGAATAGATGACTTCTTGTTACACTAGCCCCTTTACACAGCGTAGCATGTTCCCTCCTGGAAACCATCCACTGTGATTTCTTTCTTTTCTTTTTCTCTCTTGCCCCCCTCCCAGTCCCCTTTTTTTTTTTTTTTTTTTTTTTTTTTAAAAGTGGGTGGTTCAATACTGTTTATGTTTCCAGGTTTTAAAGTTTCTTTTGTTTTCTCTAGCATCAATAGATATAAAATAGCTAAGTCAGTCAAAGGATGCCTTCAGATTCAAGAAACAAAGGAATATTTTTGAGAGACTACATCTCAAAGACAGAATAATTTTCCAGACACACTGTCTGGTCTTCCTGACTTAATGCACGCTCAAATAGAAGTTTTGCATGACTAATGAATGCTGGACTGACACCCCCCCCTCCTTCTCTCTCTGTTTTTTAATCATCAATCACATATTTCTCAAAACATTACTTCATTTTTGTTACACCTTCTGCCTTATTTTAAAATAATATTGCTGGCTGTTTATTTCTAATGAAAGGCACAGGGAACTGATGAATTAAGTGTTTATAAATGTGAGTTTTCAGGTTGAAAACAACCTTTTTTCATAATGCAAAGGCTTTATAAGAAAAACCTGTCTTTCAGACCTAGATTTTTCTGACTATATGTTATTCTTACCAACCTCTCCTACAAGAACTAAATGGGTACTACAGACAGAATATGAAAAAGACAATGTTCATCTCTCAGAAAAGCCCCAGAAACTCCACAAACTTCAGTGGAGCAGGACACACTTCCAAGACCAGAGAGTGGCCCATTCCAATCTCTGCTTTCTATATTTAAGACTCTCTTCTCTGGTTGATCTGCATATCCAGCTCCAATTAATGTTACTGGGAGTTGCATGCACATACAGATGTGCTTCACGACTGGCATATTAAACTATCCCTTCAGCCTGATGAAATTTAATAAATGAGTTTTCCCAGAGTTACTTCTATAGATGCTCAATAAGGAAGACAGAAATCACAGAATTGTTGCTCTAATGGTTAACTGTAATTAAAAAATAAATAGAAAGAGTAGTCAACAACTTCATGTTTTATTATGCACATTGCTTCTGTAACCCTCTTGCCTCTCCTGGGCCATTCTCTTACATACCCTTTTGCAGCATGTTGGCTTCTGTATTATTTTATTTAACCTCAATCACAGCATTCATCCCTGGATTTGAGAGGAAGCTGTACAGAGCTACCATATGAGCTGCCACTCAGAACGTTCAGTTGGCATAAAATTAAAAAAGTATGCAATAAACTGGCTGAATCCATAGGGAATCCCTCAAACAGCATGGATAATGAGGGGAATCTATAACAGACATAAACAAACCCAGAAAGATGTCTGGGGCCAACATCATTATGTAAGATATATGCCCAAGATGTATGGGCATACGTTTGAATGTTCAACTTCAAACTCAGTCTGTATTAGATTGATTGAATCTCAGCATGGGGTTCAGTTAATAAACAAACCTTGTCTTTGGAAAATATTTGGTGCTGAAATCATGTATTATAGCCAGGCACCTACTGCACGTGGCACTAAGATGCCCTCCCACCTTAAAGCTTTGTTAAAAAAGGACAGTAAAGAAAATTAGAAATCCGTACTATCAGAGGAACAGACACAATTTTCAGGTTAAGTGGCACCACTCTAAAGACAGTTGTTATCCACAGACTGTATTTCAGTCTATGCACCAGAGGCATATCAATAGAATTCACATTAAAAATTAGAGACCAGTTTGAATCTTTGGGCTTTGATTCACACTTTCCATGTTTTTTAAACATGTTATCCATATTCTCATAAAGGATACAACAATAATGCTAGCAAATCTTTTTGGTAATTATTAATTTCACTGTAGAATAGCTTTTTTGCTATGCTTGGCTTGTTAAAAAAATGCATTTTTCTCACCTCAGGGTACACCATTAGCCTGCATATGTGCTCTTTTCCTTTTTTTCCAGGTTTTGTTTAAAAATTCTTCTTAAACCTGTATATTAATCACTGCTCAGAGGGTGAAAGAATTTGCAGGAGCAGTTGAAGTGCTACTTTTTTTCCAAAGTAGAAACTAGTTAATGCTGACACTTTTTACATACATCAGAATAGGAAAGAGACACAGGGAGGGTGGGGGGAATAGAGTAAGGATGAGAGCTTAGTGCTACAATCAGAGTCCAACATACCAGTCTAACAATAACATCCTGAAAGCCATGAGCTGCAATGACAGCCGGGTCCACAAAGTAAGATCCTCTTGTCATAATTTGGTCAGTTAGTCAGATAATAAAAAAACAAGAGATGGAACTCTGCAAAAAAAAAGCCTATCCAAATAAATACCTCCCAAAATCAAAGGAGAAGACAAAAAGTTTCTTTTGATAGCTCTGTTCAAAGACTTACAGGAGTGTTACCTGTATGCCACTGTGCTGTTCTGAAGCTCTGTTTTAGGGTCCAGCTATATAGGAGACAAGCACACAGTATCTCACTCTATGTGTCTGTAGCACCTTGGTTCTCCTGCACTGTGTCCCCGTGTGGACAGTGTTTAAGGACATTGAAAAGGTCTTTGTGGAAATTTTTTTACTCATTAGGAGGAGATTATTCTTAGAAAGTGTGCACCATGGGAGTTAGGGTGTAGCATGTGCCATTACAAAGTCACACATCTTAACAAGCAGCAACTTTGCTATTAGGCATTTTCAAGTGAAAGTGAATGTCTCTCTATATATACACGTAAGTGTATAGATATGTTTATATATTTAATATTGTAAAAAGTAAATTGTATTCTACATATATACACATGTACATATATACACACTGCTCTGTATACTATACATGTAAAATATATATTTATATAGACATATACCTATATTTTGTATAAATATTTTTAAATATACATATACACACACACCCCTAGGTGTGTATGTATATGTAGAATATGCTTCCCTCTTGTCTCTCAAATCCCTCACTAGGATTTTATTATTCTCAGATCTATCTGGTTGTACACCTTGCCTGCTGCACTCCCAGACAGTCACCATTTGAATGACTTTCTTGGACACAAACCCCATGTTTCTTAAATGCTTTCTCTGGGAAGACCACCCCTATCTCTGTAAAGATGTCCTTTGAGCATGATACATTTAACAGGTTCACTGCTGAGTGAAGAAGTCAGCAAGCCAGCTGGGTTAATCATGGTGGCAGACAACTTGAGTACAAAAAAAAAAGTAATTTGGAAATCACTCTATCACTCACATCTATTACTGCTGGATTTCTTTCTGTCTTCTCTATTTATCAAATCATTTTTTTTTCTCCTTCACTTAATCTTTTCACTCCCCACCTTCAGTCTCCTTGCAAAACTCCTAGCATTCACTCTCACTTCATCTCTTTTGGAGAGTATTTTTTGTGCATACAAGGGAGCTATCCGGCAGGAAATTCTCCTTTCTAGGCCACTGATACCAAGAAAGAAATGCCCAAATGTTGCCAATAAACTTCCATGACGGGGAAGGAGACCACAGTGAGGCATATTTGGCTTTCTTGGCTTTAGGAAGGTCATTGTCACAAATACAAGCAAAGCTTAGACATAATTTAGCATCATATCAAGGAAACGAGGACAGCCACAAACATATATATTTTTTTTTAAGACAGACACGTGCAGATGAAACAAATTAAAATAATGCTTTTCTAAAGCTCTCCTAGTGCACTCATGAGTCTTTGGAGTAAACAATGCTCCTCCCCAAAATCCCTGCTTTGTTAGCATGTGCTTGTCTCCACTGTCTTTTCAGGTAAATAAGAGTTTTCAGGATGTCACTTCCCATTTCAGTTTAGATGTATTTTTCAAAAGAATATTTAAGTTGGGTTTTTGTTTGTTTGGGTTTCTTCCAATGCAGAAGTCAGTCTTGCTCCAAAAGTGCAACAAAGGAGAATGCCAGAAAGTGAGATACCAATATAGGGTTTCTGAGATGTGAGGGTGGAGAGGTTGAAGAGGATTAGTGTGAGATGCACAGATCAAATAATCTGTACATTCATTTTGGACCACATTGGTCTTGTAGTTTTAAGGGAAAATGAGGAGGAGATTTTGCTTACTGCTAGGTCAGTAGTGTCCCTAAATGATCTAATGCTTAGGCCCTGAGGTCCACATCCATGCTTTTTTAAATAGATCAGGCATCTATGTGATATTATTACTATCTGCTTTATTTTGTGGCTGAATAGAGTAATACCCACTGCATTTCCAACGTGGTACTGCTGTACTGCTTGCAGCCTTGGCACTAACAGCAGAGTGCACATCTAAGTTACCTCAGCATTCACATTGGTGTTTTCCAGCAGGCATCAACCTGATCTCAATTCTCCCTCCTGGAAGTCTGGACCGTGCTCAAATCACTCCTTCTTTTTCCATACTCACTGGCTGACTGGATTTTGATGTCACCAGTCACTGCTATAAGCTCTATGCTACGCATAACAAAAATCTCTCCCATCTGAGTTGTCTGCCATGGTTACTGGAAATGTGGTCTGTGCAGCATTCCCAAGAGCAGGACAGGAAGGCACCTTCACTGCAACAGGACAAACATCTCCTTTTCTTCAAAAGGAACATCTAGTCTCACTGAAACAAAACCTGTGACTGTCAAGCTACCCCCACCTCTCCAATTGAATTCATGTTAATTTGCATTTTACTCTTTTAGGGTTGACATAACAACTGAAGTATACGTTCCTCTTCACTTTTTATCCTTTTCATCAAGGAAAAAAAACCCATCTCCCTAATATTTCACAAAACTTCACCAGAAAATACAGCTAGGGTAAAAACTATCTGATCACTGCCTACTTAAGATGCTTTTTGACTGGTTTTGCATGTTAATTTATTGCATGCTTTGTTTGTAAATGTGCTTCTGAAATAAATGAAGCATTTACAAATATGATTAATCTACAGATTCAGAAGCACGCAATAAGGAAACAAATTAGTGAGTGCCCTTGTCCTTTTACACAGAAGCTAAAATGCAACTTTCAAACATCTAAGCCTGCCTACCTTTATTTTTTTCTGTAACTAATGTTGTTTCAAATGGAAGTTTTCAGCAATCAAATTTTCTCTAAGTTCCTGGTTGCAGTTTCATTTATATCGCTGTAACTCAGAAGCAACTGCAACATATGTTGTAAAACAACACCAGTAAAAACACTGAATAAATGAGGTCAAAATAAGGCTGTTATTGTATGATTTTCAAAGTGCTCATGTACATTAATATTCTCACCCTTTAACAGATTTAGGCACATCAGCATGAATATAGAAATGCAACAAGTTGAAAATTCAAAGTACATTTACTAGTGTATTTTATGCCACTCACATTTTCAGTCAGACCACCCAGAGCAAAGAAAAGAAAAAGCCACAACAAAAAAAGCCCTCTGCATTGTTTGCAATAATATGGAAGGAAATTGAGTGTATATTCTCTTCTTCCTGTATTTTCCAGCTAGATTAAGCTGTTGTCTTCACAATTGCCTCCCAGCTGCTGTGACTTGTGAAAACAACAGACCCTGCTCTGTTGTCTGCAGAAAGCCTGGATTGTTATGAGTAACTTTATTGCAGGCACATGAGTGTGTTAAGACTTTAAAACACGCTCAAATGTCATGTGCACACCCAGTGACGGGCAAGAATAATTATGAAAAAACAAGAATTCTATGTCTACGAAACAGTGTCAGACAAAATGGGCCATTCATTGTGTTCCTTTGGGAATGCTTGGACTCTCCAGCCAGAAAACAAAAAAGGCACTTTTTTCCTGCCGTAGGCTGAATACTTAGCTTTGCCATCTGAGCCCTAAGAAAACATGGGCCCCCTCTCTAACTACTGGCTGGCCCGCACACAGTAAAAAGTATTAATGCCCCCCTTTTTTCCAGCAGTTCCCTCTGTGTAGGCTGCGGCCAATGTAAAGTCAATGCAAAGACAAAACAGTTTGCCTAACATTAGCAAAAAAAACATAACTCTTGTACAGTCTGAAAATCCCTCTGACACAGAGAGGTTTTATTCTAAGGCATAACCCCTCTATCCTTGGGCGAGTTACCGTAGCTACTGTTAATGCTTTTAGCAGGTAATAACTGCTGCTTGCTGCTTGGCTTCAAGCTGTCCAGAGTCTGCAGACAAGCCCAATAGTGTACAATTGTTAACAATTATTATCTAACTGCCTAATTTAACTGTTGCCCCCTTTCACGATTGGTCTTCCTGATCACAATCCATCTGCCCCTGAAAGGATTAATACATACGAAAACATAGCATGGCTTAGCTCAACATGAGGTCACTTTGATATCAGGTTTTTCCCCACAGGTGGAGGAACTCCATTCTCATCTGAATGGTGATAAATTACAAGCAAATAAAAAGCTTTTCACGTTATTTTTAATCATAATTTCTATGTCAGAACCTATTTGACTAACATAGATTTTTAAGCTAAGGAAACATTTCTCTATATTTTCTTTTGACCAAGCATCTATTCAGCAGTCAGCTAAGTGTCTACATATCTTTAAATGAGGTGTCCATATCAATTTACTATTAAACCTGAGCACAGTTTTACTGAAAATGACCACCATGACTTGAAAAACCTTTGTGTACTACTCATAAAAAATGATAATTATTTTTTATTAATTTGGCCCAATGTCTGAATATGGATTCACAGGTGATTATTTGAGGCATCTAGCATGGATTTTACCTTGCTATGCTCAAAGCAGGCTAGGAAATGAGAAAAAAATGGAACCATATTTCTTGAGGGGCTCTGCTGCATCTGTCCATGTGGAGCAACAGAAGGAAAAATGAAGGACTAATTGTACCTCTAACAATTTTACGGGTTGCTATTTCTTCACTAAGCCTTCTTACTCTGCTTAGATAACATAAGTAGATTATGTCTCCAGCATTAAGTGGGTTTTGAAAGGATATGGTGCTTTAACGTTAGCTTCCACCCTTCTTCAGGGCACAAACTGTCCTTTCTTATTTGTGCATAAAGCACACAAGCACACAGCACCCAGCATAATAAGACACTGATCCTGACTGGGGTCTCAACCAACTGTGCAAATATTAGTACTTGTAATATTATAATAGCAGGTCATTATGGTTAATACTGGGTCATCCCAAGATCTCCCAGGGAGATACATAAAAGAAAAATGTGCACAGGTAAATTGTCTGTCCTTTTCTAGAATATAAAGGAGAAAGGGTTCAGACTGTTTCTTGTCACTTCTAATGTGAAAGTATAGGATTACCCTCAAACGTATTTAAATCAGAAACATACAGTACTATGAAATGAACCATCAGACCATCCACGAATTTGTTTTAACAATCCAACAACATCACCATTTCTCATTCATCCACTTAGCTTAATTTTCCTACCATCACTTTCATTGCTGAGGTTGTCTCTATTAAGCCATTTTTTGTGCATCATTAACTTTTAACCAGGCATCGATAGCTTTATTGTTTAAATTGCGTATGACTTTATTTAACGTCAGCATTTCTTCTGGCTCCTGACATGAAGTCACATTTTATAACTAATTAAATTGATCCCTGGGAAGCAAAAGCCACTAAACAGAATTATTCGTACCCAAGTGTCAATATATTAAATCAAAGGGCTAATGAGTTGGGTCACTGCTTCTTTTATCTGAAAGCTACTGCAGAATAGAATTCATACCAACCTCTACTTTCTGCTTTAAGAATCAATTTCATTTAAACCAAAGGTAACTAATTAATAAATTTTGATACAGCTGTAAATAATACATTTAAGCCAGTTTTTCCCACGTGCACACATGTTCAGGTCACTTTTTTACACGGAAAAAAATTTCTTTGTTGATATAATCTGTCTAAAAGTGTATTTCTTAACTCCCGTGTGTAAAGAACACCACTGCTAGGTCATCAGAAGCTTCCAAAAGGACCTAAAAGGTGTTTTGTAAGTAAACAGTTTTGAGAACTTTTCAGTTTTCAGCCATTTCTATTATAGGCATAAATCAAGATGAAAATTTGCCTCTTGGAACTGACAATACCGCCTAACGAAAGTGATTAAGAAATGACTAAATTTGTCATGTCAGCTTTTCCTATAGCTCTTGCAGCTGCTGAGTAATATTTTGGATGCTTTCACTATTTACATCTGGACACTACTTTTAAAATTCATCACCTAATAATTCATACCACTCACAGAATTAGTCATAGTTCAGCTTTCTTTGACAAAATGCTGGTAGATGGTTCAAGAAAGCTATCTTTACTGAAGTTGTCTTCAGCTCATCTGTTTATGTCCAGATTGTTTAAAAATACATTCTGGAAGTCTCTCATGCCTCTAAAACACATTTTACCACTGATTTGTTTTGCTTGAGAGCCAATCAACTTCTCTTATTTTCTGACTTTTGGAGAGTTCCATACAGGCAAGTACACTTTGACTCTTACTAATATTCATAAGGTATTTATAAGCTATAATTTTGCTTGACGAGGAAGGGTATTAAAAAGAAAACAAATCATTAAACAGAAAGGGGTTGAGTTTCATTGCTTTGCTTTACAGGGTTACAAGGATGGGTGGGAACACACCTTCCTGTAGCAGCACTCTCAAATCATGACCTCTCACCAACTCCTGCAGAAGGCAGAGGGCAGAATGGAGAGTCTTGGCTGACCCAAACAACTAATTTTTTGATGCAGCTTGCCATACACATAAGGAGATCAGAAAAGAGGGTGAAATAACACTCTCTCAGTCATTCATCTTCTTCCCCGTAGCAAATAAGAGTAGGAATGCGACTGAGTCACCAGCAGCTACCTAATTTACATCTAGGGCTGCACCCCCTACGCAAAACAAACTGTAAAATTATAAACTGGTCTAAAAGAAATACCTGAGCAACCATTGAGAGCAAGGCTGTGATTGTTCCCTTTAAACTAATGGTTATTTTAACACATAATGGTGAATTAAAAATAGGATGGCAGCAACGTCCCTCAAAACTCGGTTTTGTTGTTTTACCACTAAGATCAAATGCAACACAAGGAACACCACAGATGTTTTTTAAAAATGCATGTTCTTGTACCCACACATCATTTGCTTTTTCAAACAGTAAATTAGGGGGTTTCAGCGGGTACAGTGGTTCCCTTATAAAACAACTTTAAATAGCCACTTTTATCCATTTATAAATGGATAGGCTTTGGAAGGTCAAGTATGTGCTGTTGTTTCACACCACAAATGTTTTCTTTCGTTTCCAATGGTTAAATGTCATGAGAGCGCTTGACCCCACGACAGAACATCATTCACTATCTCGGGGAACCACAAATATGGCTGTACCTGTGGTGGGCATGAGATCATTTCAACATAAAAGATCGTTTCAAAAGTGGGGTTTGTAATAGCAAGATATTTGCGCCTATAAATGTTAACTATGGACTGTCTTAATATATTTTTAACATTCATCATTTTACTTTAATGTATTTTTTTTTTCAAATACATAAAGCATTTGGAGCTATAGCAACACCGTCTTGTGGTTAGATTAAACTATGGGATACCACGCCTGCCCATTAAATAGATGTAGATTTTTTTCTCTCCAATTTAGACAACTTGGGGGAAAAAAAAAAAATATCATTTTGCTACAGATGGGAAAGATCTACAGAGGTATTCATGTCTTTTAGAGAAGGAAAGAGTAATGCCTTAGAGAAAAATTTAGAACACAATGGTGCTGCGATTCTGCCAGTCACAGTTTCTTTGCAATGCACAGAGCACTGTTTGTGTAAAGAATGTTTCAGAACCATGTTATAAAGTTATATTGTTGCCCAAGTTCACTGCAAACAAATTTCAGACACTATGCTGAGGATGCCCTAGAAATAAATGCTTCAAGATTGACAACTGCAACAAACTCTGCCCATTCCCGCCCAAAAACCATGCTGTAGCTGCTAGAGCCAGCTGCATTTAAAAATGATTGAACACAGTTGAAAAGAAAAAAGAAGTTTCATTCAGGAAAGGTTCAAATTCTTATTGATTACAGTGGCAACAACTGTCACAAAGCCTGAGAGCAGCAGGGAGGAGGAGAAGAGAGCATTCTTTTCCCAAAGCAATGTGGTTCACTGCACGTTACCCAGCTAGTGTCCTTCAACCAGTATTACAGTTAAATCATGGAGAAACCTGTTTTTTAAACTAAGCTACCTAGCAAAGATCCTGATGATATATTTGAGATTCAATACTGCCCATGAGAAAACAAAACATGGGAGTAATGTAAAAACTACCACTAAATATTTAGCATCGGCCAAATGGAATTGTTGGGAAACATATCTGTCATCACATTCAAAAATTGGTTTAGCTTATGGGTTTGGAGGCTTCTGCAAAAATAGAAAAGAATGGCCCTTACTAGGGGTATTTCCAAATTCTTTTACATTCTGTCTTCCAACAAGGATTTCAAAATGATCTAATTGATTTATTTAAACTGTGAACATTTTTTTTTTTCTTTTTATAAATGAGCAAGCTGGAACATGTGATCAAGAAATAAATTGAATTTCTAATTATTTAAAAACAAAATCACTCCTTTTTTTATCTGATCTCTTCAGTTCTGGGGGGGGGAAAGTATAAATACTAATACTAGATAACTTACATTTTGAATATCAGTATTTGAGAAAAAATAATCAAGGATCACAAGTTCATAAGAGGATCAGAGATAGACACGTAAAATCCAGTTACCACACTACCAATTGTTTTTTGGGGAGAAAAGTGGAGAGGGAGGGTTTGCAGATGTTAAATGCAAGCACACATTAATAACCATTAAAATGGAAAAAGAATTGCTCACTAAGACCCTAATGCCAATACTTTAAAAGAATTTTTCCCCTAGTTTTTGCCAGTGATTTCACTGTTATGCCATTGCTATTACTGTACTCCAGTGGAAAGTGATTTGTTGATATCCCCTTAGGTCATTCCAAGACGTATGGAGCCTACAGCAATTAGCTGCTCATGTTTCTGTCAGTCTTCTGGTGCTAGACCTTCCTTTTCATCAGATTCTTTTTTTCCCTCCTCTTCTTTTATATTAGATGCTTGAGGTTCTCTTGCTCTGAGCTGCACAGATAACAATTAAGCTGAAATGGTTGAAACCAATATAGAATACTTTGTACCCTAGAATCTGCACAATTTCTGAAGGCATCTAATGTTTTGCATGAAGACAGGCAGAGAAAATGTGATAAGAAATGTGAACTACTTAGGGAAATATTTATTATCTTGGCTTTCAGGTGCCTGCACATACGGACACAACTAGCCTAGCTGTGAATTTCCAAACTGTTGTTATAGTCAACATTGTACTCTGTTCTGTGCTGTTGATACAAAAATGCAAAAGGACAGGATATCTTGGTCTCTTCACTCCTTTGGAATCTGTATTTTAAATCCCACATATATATATATATATATATTTGTATGCACCTATCAGCTTTTCTAATAAAATTTACTAAACCCCTATCAGCTTTTCTAATAAAATTTACTAAACCCAAAATTTTATTATGATTACTTAAAAATGAATACACTTTTTTGGATCCACATGCTTCAGGTGGATGGAGAAAAAAAAAATGGAGGTGTAAATTTTTTAACCTAAACAATTTGGTACCTCATTTGCAGGTGTACTTTGGGACTAGACATCTAAATTATTTCCACTTCACCTGAAAATAAATTGTTGGAATAAATTTCTCCTGCCATAAGTCGTGGCCTGAGAGCTGGCGGAGTAAAACCAGGCCAGTCTGAGAAGTATCTGGACCTTAAAACATGTCAGTAAGATGCTCAAGATTTTAGAAAACAGTTTTTTATTTAGAAAGCAATAATTGCATTGGATTTCTGTGGCAAGTTGAACATATATCTTTCTGAAATACCCATAACAGTTACCTTACATGAAATTTATTTTCTACCATTCCATGAGTGAAAAGGGTAATTAAAAAGCAGAGCTCTAAAAAACTTGGTGATTTCATTTTGCAAGGATTTGTACGACTACGTTTTTATTTTTATGTGGAATTACTCAAAGTGAAGCAAGAGCTATCTGATCCAAAGTCAGAAATCATACCAGCCTCACATAAAAATCCATTTGTGGACATTTAGATACATTCTACTTAAGTTCAAAGCATGTAAATTAATCTTGCTAAGGGTGAAATGAAAAGAATTCCAGCAAGATATTAGTATTACTAGTTGAAAGCATAGTAGTGATAAAATACTTCTCAAATACTACAGAAAATATAGAAAAGAACTGAAGGCTTAGACACACTCACCAGCAGACACAATCTGGGATTTTGCTAGTGCAAACAGGCATGCAAACAATTTTTCCAGGCCACTTTCCAAAAACCTCTGAGAATACAGCCTTTAGTGAGTATAGTTTTTCATGAAGGATACCAAACTGACAGCCTAAGAGCCAGAAAACTAAAGGCAGGTACACAGTTAAAAAAAAAAAAAAAATACTATCACAAGTGAAAAGAAATAAATGAAGCAGTGATACTAAAAATTAAATGAACTGGTGATATTTCATCTCTGTGTTTGTCTATCTCTGTAGCATATGGCTTTTGTACTTTGCCTGAATCACAATGAAGCAGCAAATCCAAAAGTCAAGAGGCAAGTTTGCTACGTACTTAAAAAGAATTCACAAAAATTACTCTCTGTCAACTGCTCCCACTCAAAGGCCTGAATGAACAGGCTTTATAAATACGGGGTACTCATGGAAGCCTGCACAGCCAAGTATGCCTGCAACCAGATATTTCCTATGTGAATAACTAGACAGGGAATTTTCAAAGGCTTGTAGTAAGCAGTTTCAGCAGCAAATTCTCTCAGCCCTTAGTCACATGTTCCTTAAAAGGAAATCATTAGCAATCTAAAAACTCCCTTTCTTTAGTGTTTTCCAATGTATGCTCAGTGTACTGAGACACTCAGTGTAAGTGATATTAACCTATGCCTGAAACAGCAACTAATGAGTTTATACTCTCCTATAAAATGCCATGTATCTCTACTGAACATATATTATGTACCTAGCATGTTCCCCAGCCCATATCTTCCACATCATCCAGACCATACTTAATAGATGAATAAAGCCACATTTTAAAGTGGTCTTCTGAGCCAAAGACTCAGGCTCGGGTTATCTGCCTTCAATTCCCAGCTCCACCCAGGCTTCCTGTGAGACTCTGAGCAAGTCATTTAAGTGTCTGAGTTTCTTGCCTCTAAAATGGGATAAATAAAACTTCCTTTCTATAACCTTTTTTTGAGCCTTATCTCGCAAGCTTTTTCAATTCTTTAGGGAGAGGGATATCCTTGCTTCTCAGATCCAATCGTGACTGAAGAGTCTAAGGTCATTCACACCATGACAAATCCTTCAACGCATCGAACAGGATTGACTCTACTCCAATACCATTCCAATAGCCTCAGTTCAGCTCTATC
This sequence comes from Merops nubicus, assembly GCF_000691845.1. NCBI lineage: Eukaryota > Metazoa > Chordata > Aves > Coraciiformes > Meropidae > Merops > Merops nubicus. The sequence goes on from NW_008609226.1 coordinate 13,684, forward strand.
AGTGCCTTGCAATTAATTGTGGTCAATACCTGATATTTCAAGGTGGAAAAAACAAACCAAACAACCAACCCAAAATTCCAGGGACGCGTGGATGGCTTTTTGCGAAGTCAGAAGAATTATTTGTTTTAAAAGGAATTTAATTGCTCATTTTAGCAGTGAATTGAACTCTATGGCCTATATTTTCTATTTGATTGCTCAGATTTTAAAGTATAGTGACTAAAAATCTCAAACCTTTGCTTTTTGTGTCTATGACATTTCACTGATACCTACTCACTACAAACAGCCAGCAACAGCAGAACTATACACTGATAAACTCTATTTTTAATATTGGAGTTTTTTGGTGGCATGCAGCAACCATATGAATCTCTTTTTCTCATGGTTTATATTGTCACCAGTTTTTCCCAAAAGCATGGTCTGACAAAGTAGGGCTGGGCAGAGTTTATGCCATGTGCATGTATGAAAGCAATAAGAAGGTGACTCGATGTGCATTCATACCACCCAGGGTACCTGGTAGAACTAACTTGCTGGGATTTGGGGATAATGGTATGAATTAGCTACAGATATTTTTAATTTCAGAAAAAAAAAAATGATGTAATAAACCTATTTTTAAAAGATCATTAACAACAGCTCTTTTCAGAGCACCTCTACTGCACAGAGATTTCAGCTTCTTCAATATAATACTTAGAACTTTGATTGCAGTTTTCATTTTCAGAGTGTTTTTAAACAATGAATGAAAGAACTGTGAAATTACTATCTTTTCCATTACCACAGCTATGAATATTAACCTGATATTGTTGCATGTGCAGAAGTAGCCTTTCTCAATAGCAAGTAAGAGATGAGAGGAGTGGAAAGAAGAAAACAAAGGAAAAAGGACAGAATGAATTAACAGAGGTAGGAAAGAGAATTTCTCACAGACATCCAGTGCAGATGCAGCTTTGTCATGCATAGGCACCTATTTCTCACCTTTGCACTGTACCTATGTATCATGTAAATTTCTCACAATATTTTACTTAAAATTCACCTCCTATTAATAATATAATTAGTTCAAAGAAACTCATGTTCTTGTAACCATATAAGACTAGAACTACTCCCCAGTAAAACTTTCCGTCAGCATAAAGGAATGACCTATTTAAATACTGTATTTTTTTTATTATTCTGTAATGTCTTCATTTTCCCCATCACTCTACTTAATATTTCTAAATGTTTTTTTGCCAAAACAAATTCAATAACTTTGATGGTATGATGTGTGCATAATCCACTTGTGACTTTCCAGTTAAAGAAGCTATCCCAAACTCAAGGGTGTTAAAACTTTTTTCTACTGCTACTCCATATTTTCACATATACCCCTGTGCATTTGCATATGCATTTTAAATGCTTCTCTAAAACACCAATAATCCCTCTTTGAAGTACTGACTGGAAACCAAAAGAACACACATTTTCAGTTCATGACTTTTCTCTCACTACAGGAAGCACTCTGAGATCACAATTTCACAGAAATCTCCCTTGTTTTCCAGTCTTGAATTATTTTCCACAGCACAGTTTATTTCAGGTAGGCAGATTTCTTTTGGAGCTGCTATCAGGTCATGATTCATAGACCAACAGATGACAGTGAACATCTCCACTTCCAGTTTGCTTCTGGAATACAAACTGTTAAGAAGTTTCACAAATTGAAAGGCAAATACAGCCCAATGAATTTGTGACTTCCAGGCATTTGACTTCACTGTCCACTGAGGTGAAAGCTTCAGCTGCAGCTTTTCCTGTGGTTGGCTTATATGTAAATCAGTCTGGATTCTCTCATTCAGCAACTCTCAAACAGCAACTTTTCATGTAAAGGTAGAGGTAAGAAACCCAACCTGTCTGAAGGAGTCTGGAAAAATCCTTCACTTCAGTCTAGCTCTGTGTTTTCACAAAGATTGTGAGGATTTAGTTTTCTTTGAAACATCTATCTTTCTATTGAATTCAGCTGAAATCGTCCAACATGCTGAAGAGCTAGTGGCATAGGTACCTTCGTGCACACAGCACAGAGCTGCATAAAGCTCATTTCCAGAGGCAATCAGGCCAACAGTACAAATCTGCTATCTTCCTTTTCTACTCAAATTGCAAAACTGACAGCTCTAGGAAGTGAAGCTTTTTTGTTGTGGTTGCTGCACACTACAAGAAGGTCTCTTCACAGTGCTGACTATAATGCCACAGACAACAATAAATTTCACAAGGAAAAAGATTACAGCTCCTACAATCTTAAACTCTGCTTTTCGTGCAGCTTGCACAATGCAACACCTCATTCCTCAAAGTGGAGGCTCTGCCCCAGTTGTCCCCCTCCAGTCCCTCTCCTTTCTTCTCCCAGGCACTCACCCCCATGCTTGCTTCCCTGCCAGCTCTCATGGTCTCTTTTCTGTGAACCTATTTTACTCACTAAACTGAGAGTGAATTGGATTATATAGCTACTGATCTCTTCACTTTCTGCTGAGATGAATGGAGATTTCAGAGACTGCAGGGCTTCCTGTTGTACTGAACGATGGCTCTGATCTGGGAAGTTTCAGTTCAGGAGTCATGGAAAGTGTAAGACCTGAGAAATGTGTGAGTGCTGGGAAAATCAGTAACATATTATTTTAAATCAGGCCACGCTTAAATATGAGGGTTAAAATGTCTTGCTGTGCCTCTGTAAGACTGAGCTTATGCTCACACATTTCCTGGACTCAGAGTGCATCCAAACTAAGGTGGATCCCACGTCAGGAGGAAACTGGGCCCCGCTCCCCTTCTCACATCTAGTTTTTCCTTCCAAGAGAAGCCCGAGGAGCTGAGCAGTACGGGGGCCGTGGTGCACACCAATGCATCTCCATCAGAGGGACAGCAACACCACCAGGCTAAGGGGGACACTTGGAGTTTAGCCACACAGATGGGACATAAATCCTGAAACAGGACTGGGAAGCACGTAAACTCAGCCAACAAGAGAGAGCCTAGAACTAATGATCCAAGAGAAACTAATAAGTGGCTTCCTCTAAGGGTTACAATCGTTTCTAAGATCCTTTCATGATGGTGTGTCCATTTAAGCATCAAATAAAATAAATAAAACACATCCATCCCCCAGTCATTCCCCAAATACACCACACCTTTCCCCTCCAATACTTCTGGTTAGGAAGTTCACCCAGCTTTCCTAGTAGCAAAATCATTGAATGCAGGTGAGTCATTATGAGGAACTGGACTGATGTGGTTATACGTCTAGGAAGCCCTTTACATTAGAAACAGAATTGATCATAAAGCTATCAATGAACACATGGGAAAGTGCCTACAAGCTGTCAGGAGAAAATTATGGGTCAGAGATAAAAATTAACAGTGAAATAGTTGACAAAGTGCCAGACTTTGTCCAGACCCAGGTTATACCTCGTTCCTGAGATACACAAAAATAGCTCAGTATGTTTTAAGGCTAATAGTTTCTAGCTGTGAATTATTGAAAAAATAATTTAAAATTTATGGATTAAACGTGGAGGCTACAAACCTTTCTCAAATAATCTTACTTTAGTGATACCCTAATGAAATAAAAGCACTTCTGTTACTAGTATGGTGGTTAAAACATACTCCCAGAACATAGAGTTGGTTAGAACTTGCTCCCAGAGTACAGAGCAGTATGAAAAGGAATTGAGGTGAAACTAATTTACAAAAAATATAACCTAAGTCCCCAAATCCATCTGAACCTTAATTGTTTTAATGGGTTCCATACATTTCATTTATACAGGATAATTGTCAACAAATTCATAAACTTTCATAACTTTCACAAAGCTTAAAAGAACACAACACCTTTTGGGGTTCTTCCTATATCTCAAATGTGGTTGCCTAATTACCTACTGTGTCCAAAAACTATTCAGGTAGAACACTGATAGGCTGGCAGCACAGTTACTTAAAAAAGTAAGCTGCAAAATAGTAATAAGCATCCCACACGACAAATGCAGCTGTTTGTAAATACAGGAAAAGGTCTATGAAGTGGGAAGGAGAAGTGTAAGGCTGAGTCAAAGCGTTCAGGTAGCAAGAAAGTGAGAGAGAAATGTTGATTGTTCCTTCTCTCATCAGTAGACAGATATGCTACTTTTACATGATTAACATTTCCTTCTGGTAACCAGACAACATTGCAGCAAAGGAATCGATGTTCATCCTTAGCTGGAAAAAATGAGTGTGAGTTCATCATCTTTTTTTCTATTGCAAAAAAAGCTAAGTACTGTGGAGCCATGGCCTTAATACTCTCCACAGCTCTTCACAAAAGGCTCAGTGAAATCTGGGTCCTGTCATAGCATGACAAGAAGATAATCTGTGTGGGATCTTCCTTTCTGACTGGGAGGTGCTTTCTCTTAATAAGATGGAAAGAAAGTCTCTCCTTCTGCAGAAAATGGAAACAAATCTTTAGAAAAAGGCTTAGTCAGAATCTGCATGGAATCCAGGTTAAACCATTTTCCATGGGCCTTATAACAGTGCCAAATGCCCTTGTGTATAGCTCCTTAACTTCACCCAAAGTAGAGTTTTAATCTAGCCAAGATTTCAATCTGCAACACAGGCCCCTGTAGCTTTAACACCTGAATGTTCCTGCAAGCTGCAGTTCATCACGTGTTACACACTTTGTCATCCCTAGGGAGAAAGGAAATAAATGGGTGCCTCTGAACCCTGATGACTGTAAATCTATTACCACGATGAAGGCAGAGGTACTGTTTCTATTCTGTGGAGTTATTCCTGATTTGCACAGAGGTAAGTAGCATCTGGGTCAGGTTTGTGCATTCTGTCCTACTGGAATTCCTTTACTTTGGGAAAAGAAGCATAAGTTTATTTACTTAATAATGACTTAAAAAAAAAAAAAAAAAAAACAACAACCAAACCAACAACAAAAACAACAGCAAACCAGAAAACCTTAACAAATCCTTAGGAAGCTTTGCACCCCTCCCTATTACTGTTATTCTCTTCTTCTGCATGAAAAGCATAGACCTGAAAGGAAAGAGTAGATAAACCAAGAGTCTTACATCCCATTCCAGTGATTCATTCTCCATTCCATTCTTCTCAGAAAGAGTGAATGGCTATTTTTCATTTAAAATAGTACCTTTAAAATGTTTAATTCCTCATACTGCTACAGTACTGTCCACTCAGGAGTGATTTAAACATTGAGAAGTTTACAGCTAATTTAATTTTTAGCTTCCTGCAACCTGTGGCTTGTACATTCACCACCTTCCTATATATACACTGGAAGCTCAAAGAATAAAATCTAATTATTTGTTCTGTTAATTCCATGAGGCTACTTGTTTATATTGTCTATATTAGGTAACAGATCACAAATACTGAAATGAAAAAACAGGATTGTTTTCCTAATATTTTTTAATTAATTTTTTTAAGGTAGACCTGAGAGACTATAAGCTTCACCCAAAACTTTCAAAATAATTTTGATAATTATAACCATTATATTGGAAATATAATATAATATTAATATATTGGTTCTAAAGGTGGCCATTTGAAGCTAAAATTTTAAATAAGGTTATACAAAAATTGCATTGCAAAGGCACCATGTAAAGACAAAACAGTCCTTAGTTTACCCTCCTAGCCCTGGAAAGCCTAAGTCTTGTTTCTAAAGTGAAAGGTAAAACTTGATGAAGAAAACAGTCGAATTTGGTCATTCTGTTTTAATTTGAAACTGTCTGAATATCAACCCACAACTCTGTTACAAAACAAATAAGAAAACAACATAAAAGATGTATGAGGGATCCAGTTCAAGTACCACCTATCTGTAACACTAGACAATGAGTAATGTCACAGGGATTTCATAGGACCCATGCCAAAGCAGTAACATCTAATATTACCTGTGCAAAGCCTCTACACAATGGTGGAGGCAGCACTCCATTATATGCTCCAGTTTCAATTTTTCTAAATTTCATCCCTTTCACATTTAAAGGCTTCTCTTGATCCAAAAAGCAAGCTGCTTCTGCTGAGCTCACTAGCTGCTACTGTTGTCTCAGTTTCCACAAACGTGCATGTACTGTACCCTGACTGCAGGCTACAAGCTTTGATGCCAGATGTCCAAAATCCTTCTCCTATGCCATGCTGAAGCCTGTTCAGCACACGACCCCACAGAGCAACAGAACACTTTTTTTCCAACTGTTTGGGTTCTGATTTTAGGAAGATCAGTATGTTCTGATTGAGGAGAATCAAATGGGCTGCCTGTTTCACAAGAAAGCTTCCTGTTTGTTTCAGAATAGGAAATAAGCCAGAAACCACACAGTATTTCTTGACAAAGTGGTTTGCTAATGGTGACCACAGCATTCTCAAACCTGCTGCACTGAAGTGCCTCATCTTTCTCTCAAGGTAACAACAGAATTTGGCAACGTCGTCTGAAGAAAATAGTTGTTTTTTTTTTTTTTTAAGCATGGTAAACACAATTACATCACTCTGTCAGATGTTTGGCCTGTTCTCCACAGAGAGTGCCAACTGCAGCAAAACAGGAGTGACCTGCATTAGCAAGGCATGGGGGGAAATGCCCTTCTACTTGCAAGGCAACATAAAGGTCTGATGGGTCCAAGCACACCCTTAAATACGTGGGGAGAGCCTTCTCAAAAGCATACCACACTAGATTTGTAATTAAATAAATATTAATATTCTTTACATATGCCAAACTGTTTATCTGAGCAGTATTAATTATTGTATTTACATGAATGCAGTGGGCACTGAGAATGTCTCCTACTACTTACTATACATGAGACAAAGAAAGACTGAGAAAGAAGATAATAACACTGGAGAAGCAATTTCTATGCACCTTTTGGAAAAAAAAAAAACTTTCCACGAGTTTAAGAGATTATGATTTTCATTGGAGGCCTAAAATAAAATGAACACAATTTTTATTTTATTTTTGGTCAGTAGGACCTTTAAACTGGCTATTTCACAAAATAAAATAAGACCTTTGTAATTTTAATGTATGTTTATGTAAAATGAAAGTGGCAGTTTCACGTTAATAAACCTTGCTTAGGAAGGAAGAAAAAAAAAAAAAAATCAGTTGCTGAACTATGGTGAGTAATTAGCCCCTTAGCATCCCCTTTCTCCAGCAACGCTTCCTCCTGAGCTGGCTCTTCTAAATAGCTCCAGTCCTGGCTGCCTTTGTTGAGCTTGGAAATTGTGCACATATGAGAGAAATTAAGCCCTCATTTAACAGGGACACATGCCTGTCAAGTCCAGAGGAACAAAGGCTGGTCCCTGGGGGCTACTCAGCTCCCTGAGGCTGCCACTCATTCTGTTAGCAATGCTTACCCTTTACAGATTGTGTATAAAACCCAATAAATCATTTCATCTGCTCTGGTTAATATACACACGAGCCTGGGACTTTCTTGAAAATGGTTTTTTTTCTTCCTCTTGCAACTCCCTTCGTTTATAAAGAGGTGACCTATGTTTGCCAGAGCATAGCCAGGTTTTTACCTTTATGTAATAACATTAATATCTGTAAAGTAAACCTGAAACATTTACTTTCAGAAATAAATGCACTCGATGTTACACAGGAAATGCTTTATTACTCTTTAATGGTCAATAATAATCAGTGTCTATTGTATAAATTACCAGTATATTCTGCTCCTCCTAAAGTTACATCTGAAACATATGCATATTTCAGCTGATAGTAAAACAACAGTAAATAAACTGACAGATGTGTAACTTTGCCTAGGAAGAGTCTTTTCTACACTAAAACAAACCAAACAGGAAAGTGATATGACAAGGAAATCACTTTAGCTTGTTCTTTACAAAGTGTTACCACAAAGACACATCTATACTACCCTGGATTACAAAAAAAATAAAAATAAAATTTCATTGTAGAAAGTGATAACTGAAGCAAACACATGCAAGACAAAAATATTCATACACAATATATCAGCTACCTCCAGGTCCTCTGTGGTGGATGGGCACAACTATCCCGAAATACAAATGCACGCACAGAGCAGAAGAATATATCACAGTGAATATTAAAAGGCAAAATGAAATGCTGTCATTTCCATGTGAGCTCTTTTTGTTTTTAAAAAGAGGGCCTAATTCTGTACTTCTAGTATTAGATTGACATAAGTGGAGAGAACATGAACAAGACCAGCAGGGGAAATGGCACCCTGCACTGCACTCAATGAAGCAAAACTCTCACTAAGTTGAGCATGAGTTTTTCCTTATACTTGAGTGTCAGATCAAGCAATGAAGACAAGTTAGTGGGGTAGAATCAAAACAAACTAAAGTGCAGAGTTGTATCTTCTTTCCCTGAAATGATGAAGCAGTATTTCAATGACTGCTACTAACAGGGATCTTTTTTTTTGTTTTGTCCACCCTGCAATTTTTAGCACACACATTGAAGCATGCCATTTCTCAAGCAACAATATTAAGCTTTGTATTTAAAACCACAAAATAAAGAGGGCTGACTGTTCTGACAGCTTTAATCCTGATGATACTGGGAGCCCCAAGTAAAAAGAAACTGGTACAGCATGGAGTTTTCCCTGCTCAGCAGGCAGAGAAAAAGCAGTTCTGGATTTGATAAGTAAAACCAGATATAGTCAACGGTTATATGCTAAAGCCTTGCAATTAATGGGAAATATCAACAGTCCAATGAACTTGTATATCAGTGGACTCTTTGAGAAGGCCTTTTCTCCCATTTGGTTAAAAACTCATCTACAGCACTATCATGACTATTTTTGTGTGTGTGTAAATTATTGTGCATGCTCCACTGTCATTCAGAGGGGAAAAAATATAAGATATCAACACCCCAGGTCTCATTTCTATATTAAAGAACACCTTGAATGTTGTTATTATTGATATTTTTCAACTGCAAATTTCTGTCAATGTAGTAATGAAAAGTGCCTGACAGGATCAAGACCTCGATATGAGGTACTTCACAAATACAAACCTGTGGCCCTTTGACCTTCAAGATGTGACAAACAGAAGAAACTACTGTAATAGTAGCTCATCCTAGTTAAAAACACCAACCATGGCTAAAAATTGTCCAACTTCAGACTATAATCAAAAGCTACAAGTCACTGTATATTAAAACCAATATCTAAAAAATAATTACCAAATTCCTGTAAAGAAAATATGATACTATTAGGTCATGCCCCTGCAATCCTAGAAGTAGCAGAAGTGCAGTAAGTAACCTATTTCTTAGGAAAAAAAGCAAAACCACTGTAAGATCTATATCATTCAACTTAATAGGGATCTACAGCTTCTCCTCCACTATATACACATTAGATACTGGGTCTGTTATGCAGTCGTAACAGTCAGGAGTGATCCTATAAGTAAATTAAAAGTAAGCCCTTCTCAGTAAAAATAATTTTGTCATAAAAGTAGTTCTTGCTCTGGAAAGACTCTAACTAAACTTTATTTTTCCAAATCCAAATCCATGGTCCAAAAGTCACAAAACAAAGGGAAGATTTTCAGCAGAATTTGGTTCATTCCTCAATACCCATGTTGGATTTACATGGATAACAGAAGACCTGTTTCTAGAGTAGGGCAGAAGCAACAACTAACCAGGCTGGGGTTTTCCCCTTGCACAAAAATGATCAGAAACTCTGAGCCACTTTATTCACCGACTCTTTACGGATCAAAATGCAAAAGGTTGCCGTGAAAACAAGGGAGAATATGCAAAGGTGTTATATGCTATGTATGCCACTGACATAATACTTTAATAGGATATGCTGTAATTTCCTGCAATTAATATCTTAGCGGGGCTATAAAGGTTTTTTTTTCCAAAATTATACCATTGCGTTTACAACACTAAAATTAATGTTGTGTCAACCTTTCCATTATAAGCCCCCTTTTTCAGAGGTTTATAACTTGGCTGTAAAAATGTATTCTGGCCTAAAATGTGGCAGGCAAGATCTCCATTTAGAAGCAGACATTTTGAGTAAATAATACACATTAGTTAATGCTGTTTCAGGTAAGCCTTGAATGCCATATAGAATGTGTAAGGGATTGCCAGGTAATCTAGGCGTTCTTTAACAAAAGAAAATTATTTGCTCTTCACTATAAGCCACTGTTCAAAGGATGTTTCAGAACCATAGAAGCTGCTCCACATCTGTAAGGATAATACATGGATTTGGGAAACTATAGACCTCTTTAGTCAGAGTAGTCTCTCCATTTGCCTCTTGCTGTATGACAATTGTTATACTTCTGCTCAGCAGCTCGACCACATGGGAGACTCAAGTCAGCTGAAATGGTTTTCCTGTGAGGCAGGGGAGTGGGTGAAAGGAACAAATATTTCTCTCTGTGGCTGAAGTGGATTCACTCTGGCTAAAAGCTCCATCAGGGTAAATTAAGGCAAATGATAAATTGACAGAAAGTCACAAAAGAAAAGACAATCAGGATGTTAGAGGACCACCCTATGCATTCTGAAACCACGGATTTCAGGCCTGTCAAATTTTGTGTAAGAACTAAGATCGAGTCACTTAGGAAATTTAACTTAGGTGCTTAAATTAGGAACCTCGTTGCCTAATCAACAGAAGGTAATTCAGAGCACCTGGACTGCTTTATATATGGAGCCAAAAGTCCTAATTCAGTCACCCAAATTAGATATCTAAAATTAGATGCCCCCAAATATATATATGCTTTTTATTCTGCCTCAAAAGTGTTGTGAGGATAATACAGTTCAGCTTATGAGACACTCAGATATGCAGTTACAGAGGAGATGAGTATCCTGAAAATATATCACCAATAAAATTCAATGAGATGGAAAAGGCAAAGATAGAAATGTGATGGTAGAGTTCCTCATACAAATCACTCGTCGTCAGAACAAAAACCAAGTGCCATACCTCCTCCTCTGAGAATTTGGTTTCTATATTTATATTGTATAAATTGCTTTGTCAAATAAGGAATCTCAGTCTGTGCTTAGGCTATTGGGTGTATACCGTGCTATCAACTTTATTTCATTACCTTTAGCAAGTACCCATGCTACTCATTTATCTACCTGATCTACATTTTAAACTATTTGTTCCTTCAACTGGTTAATCTGTCATTTACAGAATAAAAGGGACTAATGCATTACTTCAGACTAAAGTTCCCTAACTCGGGAGTGCCCTTCCATACCATGGGGGGGGTGGTGTGTCTCAAGATGGATTTCACACTTCACCATCAGCTGCGAATTTCTTTACTTTTATTATTTGGTGTTGCAGCTCTAATGTTTTCTTAGCATACTGTCATTTTGGGTGGGTGACTAAGATGAATTCAGCTCTTCATAACGCACCCTTGTATACTGTTTACATCATTTATTTTTCTTTTTATTGAATGATTACAAACTTCAATTTAAAATTAATAACATTTTGTGGGAGTTACTGCATGGGAATTAAGTGCAGTGATGTCAGTGCATCCCTCTGGAATTTAAAAGATATTTCACTGTGTTATATCATGTGCCGCACAGTATATCAATTTTTATTTCCCATCCCTCAAGTACGGAATGCACACTGTGTAACTTCTTAGATTCTCAATATAAACATAATTTACCCAAGCTGTGCAAATGCCCAACTTGCTGAAGATGACATATACAAGACTTGTATAAAGGACTAGTTCTTTCAAACAAGCAAAAGTCTTGCATACAACACAAGCCACTATATTATCTAATTATTTGGAGAGTGGGGGTTCTAATGTAACAGACAAAAGGAAATAGGGTGTAAACTGCAGACATAAATCAACTTATCCTTATTTTAAAAATGACTTTAAAATTAGATAGGTAATTTCCAGGCAAGGCCATTCACCTTTCCTTGAGAGCTATGCTTGACATATTTGTGAGTGTCTGGATTAGCTGGTTGCACAAGACAACGAATATTAGAAGTATTCCTTCACTTTACTCTTACATATAATGCCATCAAACGTATACCAAATGTCAAACAGCATCTGGTTTGTGCATTTACCAGGTTGCACATGCTACTACTTTGTTATGTGAATTCATAATTCTTGAATCCATTTGGCAATGCACTTACTTCTTCCTTGCTGTCATGACATTAAATAAGTTTTTATGCTTCAATTGATTCAGTAATACACTTGCTTTCTGGAGGATTCCCACAATTACAAAAAGAAATCCATTTTGATTCTTTAGGTCAGGATTTAGTCCATCTGGTAAATTTAAGATTTTACTGTGAGATTTCAAAAAGTACTCCACAATTTATTTGCTAAGTGGTTTTGGCCTTTTTATGTGGGGCTGTACTTCATCATTTTCATCCAAATACTTGCTTCTGCAGACAGAAATTTTGACCTCTGATATCACCACATTCCAGTCTTGCCTGTATATCTGAATATCTCCATAAATCAAGTCATTTCAATACTAGTATTTATTAACTATTTTCTTTTTCCACTATCTGCTGATGAGTGTTGTCAAGTAGAGCGAGTTCTTTGTTGTTTTCTTTGTTTGTATGTTTAAAAAAAGTAATGCAAATCCTGATTGTTTTCCCTCTTGGCCATCACATGGTTGTCAATCCCAAAAATCATCACTGAAAAAGTAACTAATTAGAAATGAAAGGCCAGCATCATGGGCATTTTCTGTCAGTCCTGGGATATGCTTCAACGTAACGCTGATGTAAGACCTGTGAAAGAGCTGGTGTGCCCAAAAGTTTGCCTGTTTTATCCAACTACATTTATTTGTCTAGTAAATTACATCCCCTAAAGGCCCTGCCTTGTTTCTGTCTTTTGATATTCCAACCAAAATACTAATATTCTAAGTTCTTCCTCATACAAAATACCCAATTCTGCAAAGCCTACTTACGTGAGTAACACTTAGATGCACAACTCAAACAGTGGAAATGTATTACTCAAGCAAATAAGACTTCACAGGATCAGCCCTGTTGGTAGGCTGCCAGTTGGTTCAATTTCTGCTCCCAGTTATCCATTTTAGCTTGTGTACATGCCACTTAGGAAGGAAGCTGGTTTTCTGTGCTGGAGTTAAGTACTGCATTACTGCAAATAATCGCAATATTGCAACGATTACATTATGCAGACTGACAGAAGGGCTGCTGCAGACCAACAGATACTAACAGTGGAACAGCACCAGAGACGTTCGGAGGGGCATAAATTCTGTGAAAGTCTTCAGGAGCTCGAGCAGGGTGTCTGGATCAGTGAGCACCAAGGCTGCCACACAGCGTGTCGCTCTGTGCTTGGTGGAACGGGCAGACCACCAGCTGGGAGTGGGCCCTGGGCAGCAGGACGGGTCTGTAGCAAGTATTTGCTTGACCCTCTACTGTTATTCAGGAGCTAGTTATAATGTGCCCCTAAATTAAAAGAGCTAAAATCTGAGGCCTTTCTGTAAGCAACGGCTGTAGAACGAGCATTTAGGCTCAAGAGACTCAATGAGAACGTCGCCCCTGGCTTTGAGGGCACCATGGCTGGGCACAAGCCCTTAAGCCTCTGGCAAGGCTGCAGCGCAGCACACAGTGCAGAGGGAACAGAGCAGCAGGACCTGAACTGCAGGCTATGGATGCCTGTGCCTTCATTGCCAATTTTAAAACACACGTGGGAGAGGCAAAGTGGGAGAGCAGCTACTATCATTTTCTGCACCAACATGAGCCCGAGAAATGACATTTACTTTGGTTTAACTGATTTCCACAGATCAGATCATGTCCAGCACCCGTGTGCCAAAGTCCTGTTCCTCGAGTCTGTTGAAATAGCACTTTCTGAAACATGTGTGCTAACATTTGGCCAAGACCACCACAAGATCATTTTATGAACATGTAGCTCATTTCATAGACTGCTGCTCATGTTGCTAACATATGCTATTCCACCACTTACTGCTCTATAATTAGAGAAGTCATATGAAAGAGATACACAAGGCTTAATTTTTGCATTAAATACAATTTGTTTAGACTCGGGGAGGCGAAATAAAGCTATTTAAAAGAAAAAAAAAAAGCCATACAGTGAAACAGAAAACTGCAAGACAGCTAATCCAACTCTCAGAAGGTCACAGTAGAAATTTTTTGTCAAGCACAGCCCCCACCATCTCAAGACTGCATACAGTTTTAAAGTTTGCATTAAAAGTCAAATCCAGAACTACTTTCCACTTTGCCAGGATAAATCTTGTTTCCAGAGGCTGAGAGTCTCAGGGGCGGAGCAGGATCCTTGCAAATGGGGGACCAAGGTGCAAGGCCAGAAGCTTTGGAGCAGCACAGGAGGGGTGAATCTTTAGCACAGTGTGTCTCTTTGCTTAGCCCACCACCATGCTGTCATGCCAAAGCATTTTTTAGTGTGGAAGAGGCTGAGTAAAGGATAAGGGAGCATTGCCAGAATATTTATTAAAGCATGGGCTGCTCAGAAAAGGTAAGTGTCCCACGTTACTTCTCTTTCCACACAGCAGACAGGAAAATCCAAGCCAGACAGCCATGAAGATGGCTTTTGTTGGAAAAAGATGGCCTGTAATAGACCTTTTGCTTGGGTAATTATCAAATAAAGACTTTAGAACTCATTAATAAGCCAGTATGTAATAATAAATAAAATATTAATCATTTGACTTTGATGTTTAGCATATTTGTCTTTTCTCCATTGGATCAGTTTCCATTTTCTCTAAGCAAGTCATGAGCAGGACAGAAGCTGTGATGCCATGCCTACAGCAGAGCCCCATGAATTTGAATCAAAGATTCAGCAGCCTGCTACAAGTTTCAGGCACATAGCAGCATTTCTCTCTCCTCTGTGCACACAATTGCATTGCAAAAGGGAGTTTGCCATAGATATTTTTAATACTGAATTGTTTAAAAAAGGAAAAAAGATAGCAATGACAGCCAGGAACCACTTCATAAGCAAACTGGAATTTAAGGGAAATGTATCCTTTCTACAGTAAATTAATAAACTGCAGCTATAGTTTATTAAGCCACTACAATAATTTACATTTTCTACTGCCATAATCTTGGCTGCTTATAAATTACAGCAGTTTTACCTATTCTTTAATCCAGAAACATCATTATTAAAATGTTTGATGCAGGCTACAGTGCATCTATCATTACTTGTAAAAGTTAATTAGATTAGATAAAAGAAATAATTAGATTTGCATTTTTATCCTGGTTTTAAACTTCCAAAGAAGATCACAACAGTGTGCCTGTGGGCAATTAAAAACAGCATACAGCAGTGAAATAGAAAGGCAAAAAAAAAGGTCTGTTTTTCCTGGCTAATTCATGATTGAAGATACAATTACAAAATATTTTAAGGGTTTGCTGGAGCTGGGGGCTATTCCTAGACTTCTAAGCTTTGTTTGTAACTCTCGCTCTCTTTCAAGGGAGTATCTGATCTGCGTACCCTGCCAATAGAAGTATCAAATTGCTTTCAATGGCTTTATTTGGTCCTGTTCAGAGCTTGCTGGAAGGGGATCAGTTTCATAATCAATAACAAAAAAAAAAAAAGCAAAGGAAAGAAGGTGGGGGAGAATAGTCCCCAGTGCCAGCACAGAAGCACTGCAATTGCTTTTTGCTTGTCAATGCTAAATACAGTTTTCAGAGACAACCTCAGAGAGCGTAACTGAACTGACAATAACTAGATTCCAGCTTGTGCATTTTCAGCAAGCTCACTGCAAGGAGCTTTAACCTGTCTCCAGAAGGCAATAAATGAAAGGTTTGGCTCTTAAAATTGGAGGTCAGTTACATACTTAATGATGAAGCATATCTTTAAATCTATTTCTACTATTATTATCCTAGCAAAAAAAATTAATTAACCAGGTCAGGGAGGCTATGAAGGCTAATGTGGAATGTAATTATTCCTGATCTTTAGACATGTACTTCACATAAAGAGATAGTCCTTATTCAGCTCACCAGGTACCTGAATTGTCAGTAGTTAATCATGGATAAGAAGAGAGACTCGTTGGTTCAGCCTCTTAAGTTTTAAGAATGATTCAAATGATTCCTATTCAAGGACAGTTTAAATAGTTGTAATTTTTATGTTCCTATTCTTTTGTTTGTTTACTATCACAGTAATCGTGTTCACTCTTTTTGACTGAAACAGAAAAGGCAAGAACATTAATGTGAAACTACAACAGCATGAATGTATAGATTAAAACTAGAAAAAAAAAAAAAATAGGAGGAAGCATTTCTAGTGGCAGGATTAAAACAGAATACTTATGGGAGCAGAGGAAGCCAGCTTCTCTACGCAATGGAAATCATACTGATTCAAACAGAAAATGAAAGGTTCTGCAATGGCATTGAGCACAGCACAGGGGATGAAGGTGAAGGGAAATGAGTGAAAGCAGTTTGGGTCAGCTGTCACCCTAATACCCAGCACAAGTTTTTGCAGAAAAGTTCAACAGCTAGTGTCCCTTCTAAAGATGTCACCACAACTTCAGATGAAGCTTGCTGACCAGAGGAGGGAATCCCTCAAACCTCGTGCTTTAAATCCACACACCACTACCCCCCCAGAGTGAAATCCTGGAGCAACATGCTCTGAGGAGCATCAGTGGTGTCCAACCCCCTTCCTCAGCTGGTCATGGTGGGGTCAGAAGCAGTCCCCAGCCTCATGGTCACAGGACTGAACTCCAGCAATGAGGAGCTGAATTCACAGGGATTTCAGGGCCTCCAGTGGTCTGCAAGGTTGGATTGCAAGCCTTCCCTTCTTCAAATATAGTCATACCTTCATGATGTACCACCAAATTCCTCCTTTAAACATCCTTTCCTGTTATCCCTAGAGGTTTTTGCTTTCACAGCACAAACTAAGAGACGTCCTTGAAATAGTCTCATTTTGCCCCTTCTACTATAAGAATGAATACTTTTTCTAAAACAATAACGTTCTTTTTAAAAAAGCTGAATCAATGTGGAGACTGACCTGTGAGCTCTTACTTGCCCTACAGTATTTTCTCAGTTTTATACCCACTAAAAGCAACAATTTCTCTGCACAGTTTTGCAGAATGAAGAACTTAATGTGGCATACTAGCTTTCCTCCCATCTCCATGGACTTGTCTGTAGAAGAGTATTTATGAACACTATGAACATTCAAGTTGAAAAGTAATAAAGACACTGCATTTATCTGAATTTTTTCATTTGATATTCTCAAAACCTTATGTTTGAATTGAGGAACAGGAAACAATTTGCCAAATTTCAGATAATCACAGACAGAACTGTGAAAAACTCCAGATTCCCACTACCTGTAGCCAACAGACAAAACAGCTTTCCCCAAAGTGCACACCCCAAAAGCAACGTTAGCCTCACTTCAAAAACATAAGTTGATTATACAGAACATTTAATGACCTCAGTACTCTTGAAATACCTATGCTGTGTTCATATGCTAAGCCTAGCTCATGTCCTTTTAGCTCAGAGACTGTTGACTAAGCTTTGGATATGTGGAGTAAGGTGCCCCAGTAAACAGTCTTAAAAAAAACCTAAATGAAACAAGGTGTTGAAATAATTAAATAAATAGTATACAACACAATGTAAATAATAAATATTAAATAATTAACTTTTTCATTAGATTAACCCACTGATGTCCAGGAAAAGTTGTCTCATTTAGTATGGATGATTACCACTTTTATATGTGGTGGACAAATCTTGTGAGCCCCATCTAAAGTGACTTCTAGTTGTTTAAATGTTTCAATAAATAGCATGCACTTATTTATAGCATTTGTTTAAGAATTAACACTGTACCTCAGAAGATGACAGTGGTACACTGTGTGTCTGGTGATGAAAACATTGCATCAGGAAT
>NW_008609226.1:31339-49626 GCF_000691845.1 Merops nubicus
TGCTGGAGAACATGCTGTACTTATTTCAAGTGGCTGTGCCATGAATAGGCCCATAACCAGATGGAACTGGCACCTGTGCTACTTGTGTTTTGTAATCTCTTCAAAAGAGGAGTGTCAGGGAAGAGTACTATTGTTTTGCCAGGCGTACAAAGTATAGATAAGGATCCACACCATTTTATGTAAGCAGTTGCTATTCCCAAAAAAGGATTGCTCAAGAGTGTCTTTAAACAAATGAACCTTCTGCATAAAACCAGTTAAGTTACTGGGGACCTAGTTCCAAGTTCTACCAAGCCCAAAAACTAGACTGAGAATGTAAACGTTTCTTAGAAAATTGATTTTTCCCCTCAAGCCACAGTGTGATTCACCTCATCTCACTCCAGATCTCTACACTATTGGCATCAGCATGTGTATCCCTCACAGTTAATGGGGAGAAACAGCCATTTTAGGGAACAACTTATCTGACATATTTTAAATGTCTACTTTAGAACAAAATTAATTGCACCTTAAAACTATTCGTTCTGCTTGTCCCTGTTCACTATATAAACAATCTGCATAATTAACTGAGACAGAGTCTACACTGCAGCTATCTACTTTTGATATGATGAATTCCACCCAGTCACCAGCACAACTTCAGTATTGGTATTGAGGTTTCCTGGGAAGATGCTGGGAGGGAATCTGGGAGAACTAGCAAAGTATTGCACCCCTTGCCTATGTCCTGGTTTGCCACCATCCCACCTATAGCCCGCCCCTAGGGAGCTACAGGTCTCAACAAACTGCAGCACTCATCAACAACTCATTAGCAACAAACCTATTATGAACTGCAGAGGCAACTTAGCAACTAACTTCCCTCCCAGGCAACTCCTGGCTAGCAAACCTGCCACAGAATTAAGAAAGAACAAGTAAACAAAGCAGCAGCACTTGGCTCACAAGCAAATGGACTATGTAAGCTGGTGTTTAGCCTAGGAAACAATCTCCTAACAAACTTTTTTCTAGTAATCTCCTCATAAGATCTGTGTATATTTAAGATGGCATCTGACCAACACATCTAGTGCTTCATACTGGAGTCCATAATGTTCCTTGGGCAATGAGATGCCCACTACCAATCTGGCTGACAAGCTAGGAGGGGACACTGTCCTCACTGCCTCGAATACTGATTAGATTCATGTAAATATGAAGATGAATAAAGGGGCCGAATCACTGAGGAACTATGGGATAAGAGTAGCTTATATTTGAAAGAATTTTGAAGCAAATATAGGGAAGGATCACCAAGAAATAACTTAGCTCACACGAACAGAATAATCACTAAAACAGTGCTTTGCATATACATCTAGGAAAGGATGGGAAAGAAAACTTGTGGAGGGTTCAGCACCGTCCAAGAGGAATACTGGCACTGAATAAGAAAATGAATCTGCAACCTATTCTAAGACCACATTTCCTAGGAGTCAGCAGCAGGGTAAAGCTACGGAAGAGTACTGAGTGAACTGAAACAAAGAGTCTTTGAACTTTTTTCTGCAGATCAGGCTACTTCCCAATAGAATATAACCACATTTTCCAAAGAGTTACAAAAATTACCTAGTTGTGATTCCTCTATGTCCTAATTTTTAAAGGGATTTTTAAAAACCTGAAATTTCATATGCAAATAGCTGTTATGTTTATATAGCTGTGTCCCAGTGTTAGGTTTTACGACAACTAAAGATTTTTTTTTTAACATGATTCTTTGTTTTCTGAAGCCAGACTTGCAAATAACAGTTGGAGAAGATGGTGCATTTTTTCTTTCTGCTATTCTTACATTTCTTCTATCCTTTATGTACATCTAAAATGAACATGCAGTCTTCCAATAGGCAATGACAATAATAGTGCTTTAAAATTCAATTGTCTCTCTTGTCCCAGGTATTAATACATTTATATATGTTAATTAAACTGAAACTACATTACAATACTTGCAAAAGCATTTACAAGCATTCCTTTGCAATGACAGAAAGAAAACCTTCAGTTTTGGCATCTAGTAACATGGTAACCAGCTGATCAAGGAAAAAAAAACGATAGTCCAAGCTTTTAAGAAATGACTGGCAGCAGAATCATCTGCCAGACCAAAATGAAATATTTAAATCCAAGAACAGGCCCATGGAAATGCTTTCAAACAAAGCGGGAAGCAGCGAAGGTGACACAGTCCCACGCCAACAATGCCTTTGCCTGCACGTCACTCCCTACCCACATAGATCTGCACAAAACTAAACCAGGTGCCGAGTACAAGCACAGATAACTGAGTACCTCCAGAAGCTCCCAGATCCATAAAGGTACACTTACTCTAAAGGTACATGGGACACATACATCTATGGGTCTTTGTAGATCAGCAGACTGGTTTCAGGGACTTAGTACTGTCTCAGAGTCTATTATCCTCTCTCAATGTCTATTATGCTAGTCTAAAGCTGTTTGCTTTAGTTAATGAAATGGAAAACATTCTTCTAACCTTCTTATAAAGCACATTTTGCCTTTGTAGAATAAGGAATTCCATAAACAATGATTGAGACTCTTCTACCTCATACAAGTCAAACTGATTTCAGATTTCACTATTAAGTGACAAGATTTAAGAAAGAGTTCATAACTTTCAGAAGAAAACTCTGCTTATTACAGAAAACCTTGCTCCATCAAAAAGGTGTTTGACAATAATTTTTCAAGACAGAAAGACTGCATATGAAGACCATCTTTACTGAAGCTTTTTAGTAAAGCACATGGCTGCTTTATTTTAGATCCTTCTCTCCATAAATGGAATTTAAGTGTAATCAGAAGAGAGCAATAAAACACACTGACCTGAATTTGCTGCTGCAGTAGATTGATTTTGTGCTGCTGTTGCAGAAGTTGCTGCTGTTGTCTTGCAATCTATTAGAAATAAAATTTCCATTAAATTAAAACAGTAATATTGAAACTTCAGTATTGTTGAGTGAAAAAAAATCTTATTAGTTATTCGTTATTATATTTTTATTAAGCATCTTTTTTAAAAAAAATTAAGGCTATTTTAGATGTATCTGTATGTGTGACATAAACACTTTAAATTTCAGTGCACCATAAATTCTAGTTAGCTGGTAAGAAATATGTATTTTAAGCACTTAGTCCTCAACTCTGGAAAGCACAGAAACATGGGTTTAGCTGTGTGCATGTGAATAATCTCATCACTATTCAACAAAGCATTTAAGCCTGTGGTGATCTTTGACTATGATGCATTACTGTTAGCTACAATGGGAGTGAAACACATGCTTAAAATTAAGTGCTTTGCTGAATGGGGATGGGATTACTCAGGTGCTTAAGGTTAAACACACATTTTCCTGCTTTGCTGAATTGGAGCCTTAGCTAGTATTTATAGATGTTTCACTATTCAGCACAAGCTCCTAGGGCAAGCTTCTCTAACTTCATTCACAATGAGCAGCACATTACTTCTCTTGTAAATCTCAGTCTTCCTTGGAACTACTCATTTTGTGTAAAAACAGTATCTGATGCTCAGTACTTCATTCTCAACACCACCCTGTGAGATACATAGATAGTCTTACCCCTGCTTGGTAGGTTCAGCAAGGGATCTGGAGGGTAAAGGTTCACTCCATCCCTCCTCTAACATAGATGGGGAGAAGCAAGTGTTCAGCGCAAGGAGCACTGAGAGACTAACAAAGAAGAGCCTGCCACAGACACCCCACCCCCCTCCAGCCCCCTAATTTCCACGAACCACCCAAAGTCAGCATGCAAGAGCAGAAATAGGATCCTGCCCTCAGCTGACAGAGCTGCTCCCTGCAACAGGTAACCTGGACTGCAGCTGCGGGGGAGAAGCTGGAGGGAGCTGGGGGAACAATTGGATTCCTCCTTTACAAGGGTACCTGCAGCAGACTGAAAGAAGGACAAGATTTGTGTTTCCTGGAAACCCTGGGCTCAGCACTTCTGCTACCTTCATTTCTTAAGTATAATTTCCCCTCCTATAAATATTTATGTAGAGCAGAGGAACCACATAAACCAGCAAGAAGCTGGTGACAAAGGTATTGTTGGTGACAGATGGATTTGATCACTCAAATCCACTGTTCCTGTTTTGACAAAAAAACCTCCTGGTCTCCTTCCCCACCATCTTCCAAGCACACTTATTCTGTTGTAAACTGAGAAAGCTAAGTTTTTATGATAAAAACGTCACAGAAATGTAGGAAGCTTGGTTTGTAAATAAACAATCACATAGTTTTAATGCAAACTATTCAGATTAACTCATAAGGAATCTGCAGTTACACATTAACAGCTTGTAAGTGTGCACACTGAGATCAAGTCTGTCATTTCCTTAATCTCTCATTTTGTCACCTGGAAATAACTCTATGGGGTTTTTTTCCACTGCTGCAGTTAAAATTCGCCTCTGTATGGGAGACCACACAAAATTCATATGGATTTTAAGTCTTGCATATGGCCTCAAAGAGACAAACTGAGCTCTGTGTGATCCTGGGGCTGGATTAAGGCAAAGTGCTGCACAGAAAAGGACTAGAGCAACTATCATAGCCCAGCACACTGATGCTTGTAAGAAGAATCAAACTCCTTTTATGAGCCTGGTATTCAAATATTTATTGACAGATCTCCCAGTAAAGTCAATAAAAGTATGGTGAATGAAGACAGAAGCAGCAAGCCCTAGTGTGCTAGTGGAAGAGGTAGTTCAAACAGAGCTGGCAGCCAGTGTGCCCAGGTAACCTCAGGGCAGCTCCAAGGAGCTCTGGTCATCTGTTGTCAGATCAGCAATCAGCAGCAGTGTCTGTGCTTCCTAAAGCAACTCTAATGGTAACAGTGCTACAGACAATATTTTAAAAACTGTGTGAGTGCTTGAGTTAATATTTTAATGAGTAACACACCAATAGTGCTGTTCCATCTTAGAAGAGCAGTGCCTGTCACTAAAGGCAAACTTTGTTGGGTTTATGCCCACGTTGTCCCTGCTGCTGAAATCTCAGCAGTGGCAATAGAAAGATTATCATCGTATTTGGCTTCAGAAAGGAATTGTTTGCAATTTCACATTGAAATCAGACACTGCATCATGGGTCACTCTTTCTGAGTGCTGTACCTCTTTGCACAGATACACAGTATCCCATGGCCAGAATTGTTTGGAGCTGCTGGTGACCTGGCTGCTACTTAACATGGTAAGCTGTGCCCAAGGCAAGGGTGAGATCTTTGCACGTGCAAGGGGACTGATCTGCCAGAGTTCAGACTGCTTGTGAGCAGCTTTTGGTACCTGCATGTGCAATATAGTACCATTTGAACAGGCATTTCCTGATGAAAAACAGAAATATACCACGAAGCAATTAATGTCAATGGTTCCTCTTAGACAGAACAGTACTGAGACAGAAAATGCCTCCAATAGCCTGCAATGCAATTACCACAGCATAGTCTTGATGTATAGGCTTGACACAGTAAAGTGGGGTACACAAGCACCATGTGGCTCAAATTCTGAATTTTATTTGCCTATCGGTTGAGCTACATGCTCGCTTCATTGAGCATGACAACCTAGTTTTAAGTGTCATTTAATTTTCATTTTGAAATATAATTACAAAGTGTTCACTGTAAGATATCACTCGTCTGCAAATGTGTCAAGATTAATTTGTGCTAGCTTATTCACAAGTGTCAATAGTTAATTACTGTGTCATCTCTGGATGGCTAAATGACATTCTAACTTCTGATTTTTTACAGTGTTCCTTTATGTTATTTTCCATTAGGGGATGAGTCCATATTCCTACGTGTGGGCAAATACTCAAGCACATAAAATACCAGACGTCACAACTCATTAAAATCAACAGAGCATATATTGCTGTATATATCCTATAAAGTACATTTAACTGAAAAGATAATTCTAGTAATAATGTCAGATTCCTAAAAACCACACATTAATTTGGATCTGTCTGATCTAATGCCACGGGGACTAGTGTATGGGATCACTGTTGTTACAGTTGTGTACAATGAGAAAAGGACAGCCCTTTGGACAACTGCATCTTTAAAACGCAAACCAACTAACCAAAAAAAAAAAAAAAAAAAAACCCAAAACACAACACAAATAAATCAAGCCTTACTTGTGGAAGACATTTGAAGGTTTGGGGATGCTTAAGGCTTTTTGTTCAATTATATTTTTGTCAAAACCAGAAAGAGTTAAATAACAGTAGTAGTCTGGAGTATTTGTAACTCCCAAAATTGCATCTCAGTGCAAAAAAACAAGAGCTGTGAAATCTATCAAATGCCATTTATTCTAGGAAATAAATTATTTATTGTCCACACCCATTTTTTTTTTTCTCTCAAGGTCCTATGGTATTTCCTCTTTCTGGAAAAAGATATAATTTCTGGAGAGATGTAAGCTCTTCTGACAAAAAAAAAAAAAGATGAAACAAAACACTCAGCAGAATGAGAAGCATTCTGCATGAAACATTTTCACAGGTTTCATTCTTGGAGCCTCACCTGTTCTTGCTGTTGGCGAGCAAGGTCCATTTGCTGCCGTTGTTTTTCAATTTGTGAGGCTGCCAGCTTTTTCTGCTCATCGTGGGCAGCCAGGAGCTGCTCCCGTAAGCTGATCAGCTGGGTGATCATAGTAGAGAGCTGTCGCTCTTTTTCTGCCAGGCTTTCTGGTGTACCTAAATGTGCAGGAAAGAGGTACTGTAAATATGAGACAGACAATAGTTACCAAGCAATAGTCACAAAAAAAAAAAAAAAAAAAGGCTGAATCACCAACATGCTTATTTTAAGTGGTAGCTTGAATGTATATTTTACTAACAAATCCCCAAAGAATCTAGCACATAGCTTTGCTGTGCTCTGAGCAGTGGAGGATGTAACAAAAATTGAAGCAGAAAAGACACAGAGTATGTCTTTTTTTTCCGACAGGAGTAATTAAGACTGTGCAGTGTACAAATCCCTATATCTTTTCCATCTAAATCTGCCCAGTGTGATAAATACATTCACAGTTTATTAGACATAATTTTCCTTCACTTTATATATTTTGTTGGTTTTCCCCCAAAATACTTAAGAATGCTAAAAAAAAAATGAATTAAAATATGCTGTTTGGTGGAAGAAGCATTTAATAGTTTATTGATCATCCCTCTAAAACACCCATATATCTGGTAGGTCATTTGGGTAAACGTAAGATTTGGTTATGGAATGCATATTAAAAATGAGGTCTACTTGTCCCTAAGAGAAATGGCTAACCTGAGAAAATGGCTTAAAAATTTTCATTTAACTTTCAAAGTTTACTCTACAGAGAGCACTTAATTAATATGAAACTACGGTACATTTATTCTTCGCACTAATGATGCTTAATGGTCTGTTTATGGGTAAATTGCATGGGTCTCCTAAGTAGAGAGTACAGGGTCCTTTTGCAAATCAATCCAAGAATACCCTGTCTCTCCTACGAACATATTACTCTGTCACAAAGAGCAATGTTAGTGCCTGTATTTGACCCATACACTTATGTGAGCATCCCAGACCCATGGCTCTATAAGAGGTAACATAATTACACTTCAGGAATACTGGAAGAGCATCTGAAAGAGGTTTACAGTTGGAAGTGGGATAAATGAAGCAATCTTATGTTACACAGGAGAACTGGGAGTTAGAGAAGAAGCAAAGCAAATCAAGAACCAGTCAGGTTTGCAATCTGCCACAAAGATACGAGAGGCAGCCCAGAAGAGAGAGTGTTTGCCTGCTTCCTTTTCTCCTTTCACACTAGAGGGCTGTGATAAAGAAGTCACAGGACTTTTGAAGAGGAAGAAAATGTGTGAGGAACAGGACCTGGGAGGAGATGGAGAAACTGTCACCAAAATTATGACTCCACCTTCTTCCCAGGAGTAAGATGGATATCTTCTAGGGAAGAGAAGAAAGAAGTTGACAGGTTTCAAGAAAGAAGCCAAAACAGACTCCTGCCAAGCAAGTGACAAATACAAGATGCTCTACTACTTACACCATGCTATGCTGGGACCAATATTATTCTTAAACAGAATTTCATTTGTAAAAGCAGCATACAAGAAAACCTCTGTATATGATTGCATTCCATGGAAAAAGAAACTGCATAGCTTAAGTCTTTCACTCTAAACAAAGCAAACTCCCAGAAACAAGGGGTATCTGGTTTTCTGTATGTTTCTCAGTTGCCTTTAGCAACATAAAGTACTGAAAATATTCCATTTCTTAGCCAATATTAACTACCTTAATTTTATAAGAGTCTGCAACAGACTGATGTTTCAGTACCATATAATGCCAAATCTTAATTCAGTATACATGTCACACAGGCCTCCACACAAGCAAAACTGAGTGACTTCTATTGTAGTATAAGGTTTAGAAAAGGTTTTCTAATTTTCTAAGTCACAAGAAGCATGATGGAAGCATGAAGTTAAAGCGTTGTGTGGCTCTCCTAGTCAGACCAGCTCACTGCAGAACAGTGCAATATGTGTGAGTGGAGCAATAAAAGAGCTCTGTGCTGAAAGCTGTTTCAAAACAACAACAAAAAATATTTTTGAAAGTAAGCTTAGGTAGGTACATGGCCAGGAAAATGTCTGCAGGACATCCTTGCCAGGATCCATTAGTTTGTACTGAGCTCCACACTGTTGATATCAGTTCTGGTACCTGCAACCTCAGTACAGACCTACCTTAACCCTCTTAAACTGTGTTAGGTGCTCTGAACATGGTATTGTATCCTGAAATTCATTTCAACAGATAAAAGACTGTTCTGCCAAAGAAAAACTCCCTTGCCTATCATGACTAGAAGAGATCAACCACTCCACCTATTTTAGAAAGCCAATGGGAAGCAACCTGCTGCCTCTAATGATACTTATTGCCATCCACTGCCACCTGGGAAACCACAGCTTGAGACTCTCACATCTGTCAGGCAGCTTTGGCACTGTAATGCAGCCCCCTGATCTTACAGTCATAAAATATTTTACACACCCAAAGCAGATATTAATCTCCTGCTCCATTTCCATATTATTCTGTATACTTTGTACTCACTTTATAACATGAACTGAAAGCTGCTACAAAGAGTGCCTGCTAAGGCTACAAAATTTAATCATTCTGTTGTGATCAGTTAGAACCATTTGATATAGTTGTTGCAGCAAATTTATAAAGTAATTTCTTTTTCTTTTCTTTTCTCTGAATTTTATACAATAGCAGGCAGGAGTAACTTGTTATTATTCAGGAATTCATAGTAATGGTTTTTCTTTCCTTTTTCTCCCCAGAGAAACACATCTGAAATGAATGACCTCATTTAAAGTACTCTACTCTTTAATTTGTTCTGTGCGATGTAATCCAACAGCAGAGTAGAACTGATGACCACAAAATGTACACTGTGCTCCTGGAAAATGATGAGACCTCCATGAAGCTGCAAGACACCTAACCCA
Source organism: Merops nubicus (assembly GCF_000691845.1). Classification (NCBI taxonomy): domain Eukaryota; kingdom Metazoa; phylum Chordata; class Aves; order Coraciiformes; family Meropidae; genus Merops; species Merops nubicus. Next base: position 40,705 of record NW_008609226.1, read on the forward strand.
ACACTGCTCAAGACAAGGAAAAGCAGAAGATGTAGAATGTTGTTTTATGAACAGCATGTGGGGAGGTATAATTTAATTTTAGAGTGGAAAATCCCAACCATTATTTTACAGTTTAGATACCAATAAAACCCAACTTGCTCAGAATGCAGACCAGATTGAGCTGATCTGGCTGGGCCAAGAGAGGTCATCAGTAGCTGTGTGCCATCATCATCTGTTTTGCATCCACTTACTGCAGCAAGCAATGAGATTCCTAAACTCATTACCAGTAAATAAACTACTGCTGCTGAAAATATCTATAAATAAAATAAAAATATAGCTATCCATAAAATGTATTTGCCATAAAAATAGATAAAACAGAAACCTTAGTAAAAAATATACAGTAAATATGCCAGCTTCCATAAAATATTATATATCACAGCTCTCTCTCTCTCTGTGTTTTAATCCTTCTCTCTTGCTCCAAACAGAGCACAGCATTATCTTTTTCTTCTTCTTCTTCCATGGGGTCTTCCTTATCCCCAAAACACATCTGTCTTGAGTTTCTCTCAGATTTGTCAGGTGGATCAGTGCTCCCCAGGGCCTGCTCCATCTGAAGTATTTTAATTTGACTAAACACCTGATTTATTTTATCTCTCCGATGAGAAAGGCAGTTTGTCTTAATAGAGCCTGTCAGCCTACAGTCCCATTCACAGCAATTTACAGGCAGCCAGGGATGCTGGAAAAGAAGAGTGCTGTGATTCTGTATTTTATCCTCCTGCAGAAAGCACCTAAAAGCAGCTATTCACTGCTACTGCATGTGGCATTTTAGAACTGAATTAGCTTTTTATTCAAGTAACTACACTTGTTGTGAATAGCTTATCTGTAAAATTGCTACATTCACTACTGATTTTATTAACCTTTGGCTCTATCACAAAATGGTCTTCAGTTAGGAAAGACCTTTAAAATTGACACATTTTTCTTAGGGGCCTTTCTTTCAGTGACTTCAGATATACTGAATTTGATCCATTGACTCCCTTTACCACCAGTATTTAAAATTTGAGTGCTAGGGGAAGTTGATAGTGTTTAAGGACTTCTTTTTAAAATGAAAATATAACAGTCTCATCAAAACTTCAGAAAAAAAAAATAATTATTTTTGATAGTCCTTTGGAACTATATTTTTTTGCCTTTGTCATTATAATCATAAGATGAAAAATAATTTGGTTGTAGTAATATTTTAATTTTTTTTGTTGTGTGGTTATCATTTTACTCCTTGTTTTTGTATGGATTTGAGCATGAATTGAGATAGAATGGTCAGATTGAACAGAACTAAGGGATCAAAGAGAACTTTTGAGAAATTCTGGTCATAGGTCAATCTAACCAGGAGTAAAAAAATAAAAAAGTAGCTATAAATCTGCTGAAAAGAGAGAAGAGTTCAACTTGTGGTCTAAAATTACATTTAGAAAGAATTCTGCTTGTGGCAAACCCCCATCTTTTAAAGCTGATCACAACACTGCATGGTTTCTGGTACACAAATAGAAAGATTATTGCATATCTTACAATGCACTTAGTAAAAATCATAAACATCATCTTGCATTTTATCTACCTAGATTTCTTTAAGCTTTGCAAGCAAAAGGTTAAATATTATCCTTACTTATCTTACTTAAATACTTATCCTGTAAGTCTGGATACTTCATATAACTGTAGTTTCTACTAATCACTGGTTTGCCACCTTACAATACTTCTATTACCTCTTACTAAATATTCAGCCTGTATAGAGATGTAGCTGCACATCAGCAAACACAGGCAGCTTCTCAACATTAAATTTGGAACTCTCCTTGTGGCAAGTTGTCATGAGATAGAGGCAGAGAAATAACTTATGGTAAGGGTTAAAAATAAACAAGAATAACAAAAAAAAAAAATAGATTTCTAGACTTACATAGTACGATTTAAACCAATCACTTTTACACTCAGCAAAAGAAAACAAGATGAAACCACATACTCAAGTGAATAAAATACAAACTACTGGAGACATAAATAAGGCAAAAATTTATAGGCGTGAGCCAAAGCTTGCTGAAGTAGGATTCTTAGCTGTGACACAAAATTACTGTGGGTTGTTGAATGTGCTTGCCTTAGTTTCCCAACACATACACAAAGTAAAACACTACCAATCAGAGGGTTTTATGCCTGGTTAGTTAATGCTTCTGAAGTGCTTTGAGATCTTTGCATGGAATCTCTACACAGCTGCAAAGTATTATTGGTTTTCTTGAATTCTGTGATTAGTGTAAAGCATGACAAATATCATCCTTGTTTATGCACTGCATCTAAACTAACTTTTGCCCCATATACTTACAGGAAATACAAATTAATAAATCACAAATGATTACTCCTGTTATGTTTTTAGAATAAACACATAGTGTGTCTTTTATGAAATCAAGAGACAGTAATGCAAGAAAGAAGTGTGGACTTTGCCAGAAACTAAAAAGGGCTTTAAATCACATAACTGCAGTTCCAAAGTGTCATCAACCAAAGCAATTTAACCAACAATCAAAAATGATTTTGAATCAAGTTAAGCAATTTCAGCTTTTCTTTTCTTTTTTTTTTCTTTAAAAAAATAGAAGCCGTTGTGAATCAATTCCCCTGTTTTTTTTTTCTTTTTTTCTGCACATTGTTGAAAAAGAAAGCAAAAACACAATGCTAGACATAAAAGAAAGTGTATTTGATCTTAGGTGCCCAGAGATAACCTGGTTAAACCATTCTGTCTAACACGGCAGTCTGCAGCACACATCAGATAGGCTGTGATGTCTCTACTTCACAGGCTCTGTCCAGCATTTAGCATTTACCCTTTTTTGATTGGGTCACCTTTTAAATGCCACAAAATAGGGCAGCAAAAGTCAACAAAAATAAACAGGGAAAACAGAAGAAAGTAACAATCTAATGGAAGGGCTTCGGAGATAAAAGTCACTTTGTGAGGGCTGCCTGACCAAGGAGCCCCCCCTTGCCATTGCAATAGCATCTAATTTGAGTTCTAACTCCAACAGCAGTTTAAAAAGCTTTCCACTCTAAAGGGCCCCAAGTGCATCATAAAGATAAAGCATTTCAGTAGAAAACAGCCACAAAGACCTCTATTATCTTATCAGTCTTTGGTTACAACAGCTGAACCAATATGACTATGTTCTGAATGACTTTTTTTTTCCCCCTTCTTTTTATAACACTAGAATACTAGAATTTCTTTATTTCATGATCAGTTAGCAATTGTTGATGTTCCCATATGCTACTATCCAGTCCTTAGTCAATAAAAAGTTTTATAAATGCTTCCATTGTGCTTTGTAGCATCCCAGTGCAGACGGCACTGGGACAGCAAACATGTCCAGCATGCAAACCACACCGGCCAGCTTCTCTTGGGGAGGTGTGAGAGTCCCCTCCTCCCTTACCTCTCACAACAATTCTGTGCTTTAAGCTTTGAGGAAGGGATAACTAATATCCTATGTCCATAAACAATAACAGGAATTAATATTAGGAGCTACTGAAAACATTCCATAGAGCAAAATCAGATTTTGTCAGATTTAGAAAAACAAAACACAGCTTAAGGTAGCTATGCTTATGAGAACCATGAAAATGCTTTACTGGCAATCTTCAGGATTCATCCTAGTTTCACATATACCAGACCTCAGATGCTTGAGCAGTTTCTTAGGTGGGAGCAATTTGAAACTACTTAATTCACAGAACAGGAGAGTTTTAATACCATCCTAAAACTATCATAGGCCAGGCTGTCCTTCCTACACTAGCCACAGAATTGCAGGTAGCAAAGTAAAATTTATGTTCCCTCAATGAGGTCTTGATGTGCCTTCATTTCCCCCTGTCAGCATGCCCCTGAGTGAGAGGGCAGGGACCCACAGCTGCAGGACTACCTGCACCTCCACCACCACAGCCACCTCTGCAAACGGAGCTGCTGGCCAACCTCACAGCCAGCATCAGGGGCCCGCACCCACGGCTGTTTGGTTTGGATCATGCCAAGGCTTTCACCCACTCCACACATACATCCTGCCTGACTAGGGGAGACAGTCCACAGGCAGAAGCACAATGCACATCCGGATCTCTCCCTGACATTGTGCTGGAAGAGAGACAGGAGTCCCTGGACCTAAGTGCCCTCACAGGTCCTCACTTCACCATTGCACCTCTGTCTGAGTGTTCAGGTTCAACCGTACCCCGCTCAGCGGTTTGAAGTGTCACACAGCTGCTTTTTGCATTCTCAAAAGAATTTGAAGGATTTATCTCTTCTTCAGGCTTCACAAATCACAGAACAGTTTATTCTATATTAAGAACTAATAAGTCACCAGGATGTATAGGGTAATCCAGCTGAACATCTCCCCTGAAGATTTGCCATCACCCGATGGCAACTGAGGCGGGCTTACCTGCCTGAGCACTTCCCAGCAAACGCTTGTACCTTAACTTTGCTCCTGCAAATAACCTCTGCTTCTGAGATAATGTTTCTCTTGTGGCCTTCAACACTTTTTTTGATCTCATGTGTTTGCTTCATTTTTTGTTCTTGCATTTTCTTAGCAATCCTCAACTGTTTCCTCAGGACTATCTTCTATTAGGAGGTTTTCTTCCTTGACTATTTTTCACAACAGTTCTAATCAAAGTAATCCAATGCATTCAAAAGAAAAGTACTGCAGTGACTGGATCAACATAAACTGTTCCCAAGTTACTACCCAACAGCTCCAAAAGCATCCAAGTAATCTGCTATGCAAAGGACTGGATTGAGTGGTGCCTGGCCAGCTGATGGAGCAGCACAACAATATGTTGCCCCATTTTTAGGGATGTGGTGAATCTACAGTTGAGGTTGAAAATGTAATCCTCGTCAGGAATGTAGGAAAGAATGTGATGTTAGCCAGAGCCTCAACCTCCCCCTCTTCCAAACCAGCACCCAGCAAAAAGCACAATTCCAACAAATCTCACAGACTCCTTACTTACTTTCACACACAAGAAAAAAAGACCTATCTCTGACACAAGGCTTGGAGGACTTTCTGTTTAGAGATTTTGTTACAATCTCATCTATAAAACTCCTCTTTAGTACTATTTGATATTTAAAATATACATATACACACACTCTTATTAGAAAAAAAATCCAATTCTTAGAATTACTCTCAAATTCCAGAACAACTTGTCAACTTACATTTTAAATAATACTAGAATTACATATTAAGCTTTAATTCAAGTACATATTAAGTGTTAATTCATGCGAGTGCAAGAAAGAAGACAACAATTTTCTGAATAAATTATTCGCAGGGGTTTTCAGCATCAAGTAAGAGGTTTTGTTATGAATGCTTTAGTGCATCCAGTGGGTTTAGAAATGCTTCATATATGCTCAATACGATCTGTTCAGATTGTATGTGGAAAAAAAAAATTATAATTCCAGATATAAACAGAGTATATATTATACATTTGAACTAAAAACTCACAGCCAACCTGCTCTTGCTGAAGTAGAATATGATGACATAGTAGAGGCCACAGGCTGGGACTAATACTCACTGTACAAACACTAAAATGTGAAAAGAAAAATAAGCAATTTTATTTTGTTAACTGACAAGACTGTAGCCCAAGGGATAGAGCACCAAAATAAAATTTACATGGTGGACATACAGAATATATAGAGAGCAAAAACTTGTATTATTAATATTATTACCGACTCTAATGGTCTATTCCAATGCTTTTAAAGTTTAAAAAAAAAAATTACAAACGAGAGAGGAAGAAAGATGGTGCATCCATTAAAGGTATTCTCTCAGGACTTGAAAGAGGTGAAAAAAAAGCCTCCTGACCTTCAGTTTCTGTTTTTCCCATTTAAATACAGATGACAGGGAGGGGCAAAGGGTGGAGAATGTTATTCTGAGGATAGGAACAGTAAAGATTCCAAAATGCATTTGTGGACTATGTAACAAAAGGAATATTACAAAATTTAAAAATATGAAGGATAAAGGAGGTATTGGAAGTGAAAAGAATCGATAAATGGGGGAAAACAAACAAACAAACAAACAACCACAAAGACAAATATAAACATCATGTAATTATATTACACAGTTCCTCCTCTGTAGAAAACCTACACTGAGATGCCAGAAACTGTGTTAATAAGAAGAACAGAAATACTTAAACTTCACAGTAGGAATAAACTTTCAGAATCAGAACCTTCTCTATGCAAACATCCCCTCAGAGATTGTGTTTACCAGTTTTGGTGGGGTTCTTTTTGTGGAAGTTAATATCTTTAAGTTAAAATGGCATAAGATTGATTCACCTTTCCCTATGAGAAAACACACATTAAGCACAAAAACCAAGAGCAAGCCAATGTTATATATACCTCAAGGAGATGAGAAAGTCATAAAAAGTGTTTGAAAGTTAAATCCTGTAACTTTTCTCCTTTGCAAGGGCTATACAACAAACTGATCCAATAGTCCTATAATGCTTTAACCTCTCACACAGTAAACCAGAGGAAGTCTCACAGAGACATCTCAATGGAGATCTCCAAAGCTTTTCCTTCTGAAGAAGGGATAAAGGTACTAAATCTCAGAAACATCAAGTCCCTCAATAACAATGCTGTTCACAGTGCTTGTAGCTTCTTCATTACACTGGAATTAGCAACTCAGCAGGTCCAATTCTCTCCTCACATTACTTGCACATACGTGTAGAACGAGAAAATTCAGTAAAAATATCCCTCATTTACAATGGTATGAGAACTGATTCCCGTGTGCACATCAGCAGTAAGTGGAGGCAGTTGCTCACCATTCCTCTTGTTTTATCTCTGACCCTGACTCCAGATACATGGACTCTTTTGTCAGCTTTGTCTGAATTGTGCAAATATGAAAGGACCAACATCAGATACATCAAATAAAGTCCAAAAGATCCCATCACTGAACGTTATAAAATAACATTGGTTTTGATGACATTCTGACTCTCAGTTTCTACAAAACTCACTATATTAAGTATGCAGAAATGTTAGTAGAGAAGCCTACGTATCTATTCTACAGCACCACCCTAGCTTTAGGTCTGAGACTGCTTTGTCCTGACAGCATCATTTGATGTACAAAACTATACACGGTATTAGAAATCCTAAATGCACTTTCTTATTATGCTCATTACCCTCTCCATGAGCAGCTTACACTTAATGTGAAACTATGGGTGTAAAACTGAGAATAAGGTGCTTTCAGAGAAATGTACTGCTCCACCTTTCTCACCACCTTCAGGGGGATTCCAACACAACATCTTATCCTAAAGATTATATTGCTTTCTGGACAATTATTTCAATTTTTTTTTTCTTCTGACTCATAACATTTACTGAACAGAGTCTTGCTACAGTAGTAGTGTCACTATGTTTTCCTTTAAGTAATGTTTAGATGCTTGAAATCAACAGAAACCCCCTACCTTTCATTTCCAGAAAAGAAGAAATACATTTTAGTTCCAGGTGAATATTTGCACCCATGCCTTGATGCAGAGGAACGAGTAGCCTGACATGCATGCTAAGCCATCTGTGATATTCAAATAAAACACTGAGGTAAATGATACTTTTAAGAATGACACTTTTTTTTTTTTTTGTAACTTTCTCTTTTAAATGTGAAATGATACTTTGTTTTGTTTATATAAAATCATAGGTTGTGTCTTATTATTGGAATTACAATGTTGCAAGCCACAACTGATGACAGTCTGGCCTAAGTAGGATCTTATCAACCAACACCAAAAGATTAAGACTCTGTTGAAGAAAAAAAAACAATGTAAATGGAGAATTCAGGGCTGGTTTTGAAATTGCTCCATGTCATTGACTGTTCTTTCATAACAGCATACAGCTGGAAATAAAAAAAAAAAAAAAAAAAAAAAATTCTGTTTCCACATTCAATTTTAAATTGAACAAGTGATTTCTGGGTACCATGATACTCTTAAAATGTATTTTTTTTTTCTTCTGTAAACATGACACAATTCCAAGTGATCCGTGCAATTTTTCATTCTTTTTAAACTTGTGTTTCTTCCTGTTGCATTCCAACTGCAAAATGGCACTTGCTTGGAAGGAACAGCTCTCCAATTAAAACTTGTATCTTCAATCACAGGGATGAACTGATATCTGTGCTATCTAATCTTATTCTGGAAAGAGAATTGTATATGTACATGCATAAAAATGACTGGAAGGAAGCTGAGTTTAGAGGAAATTAGTTTAATATCTCATTTGATGAGTATAGCTCATATGAATTAGATGATATTAATTTCTCTGTGTAACACCACTCATAGTTACTTGTGATTTCTTTAGCTGATATTTGTCTTTCATTAAAGAAGTTCATGATGCAAAAGAAGCTTTTGCTTGTTTGTTCAGTGATCTCACATTGTCTAAACTAGATTAAAAATGAAAGAAAGAATTATATGTTGTAACATAGTTTTCCATTTTAATCAGCAAGCTACAGAAAAGGAAACTTTTAATAAGGTTTTTATTTTTTTTTTCTGCTTTTTTTCACAGTATTTGCCAAAATAATGTGGTTCTTTTCTTCAAATAGCAAGGAATGCTTTGCAATGTAATGTCTATAAATACATACATGGGGTGATGGTAAAAAAAGGTGACAACTGGAGTCTGTACAGTTTTATGTGTACTCCTGCAGCTGGATATGTGCAGATCAGGTGAAAAAACATATCATCACTATATGTTCCTATGGGGATAATCTAGTTTTAAGGAGGATGATGAGGAAACTGGAGCATCTGTGTAGTAGGAAGGCCTATGAGAACAAGTACAGGAATGAACTCTTTTCTCTACAGGTGCAAGAAGGGAAGAGATCCTTTCCATAGGTGCCACTGCAGCTTTTTAATTCAAAGGCCAATCCATTTACATGTTAGGACTCAATTATTGGAGGTCATTTGCCTTCAAGCTAACACTGGGGATCCCACTCGAAAACACCCGAGGAATCTTGCCACTCTTTC
>NW_008609226.1:49657-61299 GCF_000691845.1 Merops nubicus
TGTAACCCAAATGCATTTCTTCTGCTGCATCCAGAATGCACAACGTACACAGGAGAGGAGATGTGCCCCTGTGAGATGTACTCTGACTTATGATGTCTTGCAGTTCCTTCTTATATCTTGTTAAATAAGCTACTTCCATGAGTTTTTAGTTAGTAGTTATTAGCTACAACACTCAGAAATGTCTAAATATAAATATGAGGAGTATTAGTACTGCAAGATTCATATACTTTAAATATAAATTTTAATTTTGATCTTAATTACATGTTCATCTTTCATGTCTTACAAATACAAACAAGTATATCAATGAAAAACTTATATTTGCCTCTGAAGATTTTTATTGCCTCTGGTGATAAGTAATGAAGAAGCAAAGTTTATTGCAAAACAAGGACATTAGCATAGCCTGTCTATCATGGAAGCTCTAAAGAAGAAACTTCCTACTTCATCTAAGATGAGACAATTTAGTCAAAAGCCTTTGATATGTATGGAAAAGCAACAACATTTTATACATTTAGAATGTGCCTACAGAAGTCAGTTGGAGGATTTACACTTACTTCAGTGGGCTTTGAAACGGGTCCATTGATATGTTCATTAATAATGGCATAAGGTGGTCAAAGCTGGAAGCTTTGAGCTTGTAAATTTGAATATTATTTTAAATTTCTTTTATAATCAAATGTTTATGAATTGAAAGTGCTACTCGTCTGCTACACACAACCTAGTAATCTGTAAAACCAATTCAGCAGAGCATACTAGTGTTACAAATATGAATCCTCTTATGTCTTCTGAAATAACCAGAATCTCACTGTATGGATATGAGAAACAGGTTTTGTTCACCGTGTAAACTGTGCTTGTTGTTCCCTCAAGGTTTCTTTTACAAATAATTAATTAAAAAGAACACTTTCCAGAGCAAATTAGAATTCTATGACCAGTTTGTTTTGCTTCTATGAAATGTGCTACAAAATTATCCAGCAAATTTTCTAACGGCAGAAAAAACTCCTAAATCATATTAAGCAGAGCACAAAGGAGGTGGCCTACATTTGCAGACCGAAGTTCCACACACATTCTAGGACTGTTCTGGTATAATTATACTCTAACCACAAGCATGACCATGTTTAGCCAGATGTTTCTTAGAAGCTACTGAAAGTACAGTTGGAAATTTTCCTTATTCAATTTATTTGTATACCTAGCTGATCACAAACCAAAACATTTAACACAGTCCTTTGCTACAGAGTCTTTGGTGATGAAATTCGTCACAGTCCCAAACCAGAGAGTGGTATAATTTTATTTTGTTGTGCTTATACAGGTATTCTACCACTCAAACAGAATTACTCAGGATGAAAACAAACACTGCCTATTGACTTAATATAATTTAATATTCAGAGGTCTGGACTTAGGCACAGCTTTAAGCGCACTCTAAATATGATTCTGAATAAATCTTGAGGCACCGGGAGCATGTAAGAAACACCAAGAGGCTTTGAATTCTGTTAAAATAGCACTCTAATTAAATATATTATTATATTTTAAATAGACCTGGACTTATTTAAGAAATCGGGATCTCCTAATTGTACCACTCTCCTTAACACAATACAACACTGTCCAGGTTGATTTTCATTACCCTATTTGTACAGCAACAGCAGTTTCATTATTATTTTTCCTTCATAACAAGACACTGAGACCAAAAATACAAATGAAGAAGAAACGGAGGCAGGAAAAACAGATTTCTATTGAGACTTCTCTTAACTGGTTTTGAAAGTTAATCATATTCCCTGTAAGTGTCCCATTAAAAAAAAAAAAAAAGTGTTCTATCTGGGACAACCTACCTACTGCAAGTGAGTGCAAAGATTCTTCTGTGTTTCCCAGAAGTTACATCAGTGTACGTATGATGCTGATCCTGCCAACTAAGATGGAGACTAATTGTGACTGCAAAATGATTTTGAACTTAAGCAATGTATTTTATGGTCATTTCCTCTCTATAAACTTTAAATATACATCAGCATTTCAATCTCTCTGCAACTGTAAAGATCTCAGGTATTTTTCCATGGAGTTTCTTAGATTTAGTTGTCTCAGGGCCAGGTTTTCTAAATGGATTTAGGACTCTTACTATGGCAGATTTAAGTCCTTGTTTTTAAAAAAAAAAAAAAATGCATTAAACATCTAATACCTATTGACTTAGATGACATCTGATATTATTTAAAAAAAAAAAAATATGAGACAAATGTGTTTGAATCACATACCATCACCTTAAAAGTTTCCAATTAATTTTCATCTGAGGTGGCTATTCACACAGTGGACACTAGAACCATGGAATATCTTCCATAATGATGGTGTGGGGTGAAGGTTTTAGATAGGCTCAGAGGAAGAATGGGCAAGTATTGGAAAGGGAGAAGAGCCTTATAGAAAATAAACCACAGCAGGGTCAGGAAATCCCTGGAACTGAATATAGTCAGAGGCTTGCATAACGTATGCTTCCCTGTTCTTCCTCATGCCTGTGTGTCCATTTATGATTCCTGGTGGAATCAAATAGATCTCTGGCTGCTTTTTCCCTTTTATACCAAAGATTTCCTTTCCATTTTTTCCTCTGAGTTCTTGTGTAGCAACTCTAGCCCTTCAGATACAGTATTTGATGGTTTTTTATTAAGATGGGTTTTCCCTGTATGGGAATTTCGTTTACTTCTCTGAGGTGGAACACTAGCTAGCAAACATAAGAACCTGAATCTGTGTGAAGGTGCATATGCACAGGCTGCAGGCTGACATGTTTCATTCAGAACCTTAAGTTGCTAACTTCTTCACATAGGTAATAATCTTAGCAGAAAAAAAAATGTTTTCAACCTTTATAGCTAACTTCTAACATATAACCATCAATATGTTATCATCATAATTTCAGGGTGGATATAGGGAAAACATTGTTGAAGAACAGCTGAAGGACATGAGATATTCAGATATCACTTCCTAGAACACAGTAGCACTTTGGTAACTTCAAAGTAGCAAGGACTGCATTCACTTACAAACTGCCAAATCCTCCTTGAAGCTCTTCCATTATTTGTTTTCTATGTAATAGCAAAAATGAGATTTTTCTGCTCTTATGTACCTTAAATGTTCTGCATTAGGGGACCTCAGCAGCTTGCAGTAAAGCTAAGCTTGCAGTAAGCTTTCAGTTATATCATGGACTTATACAGACAAAAGTCTATTTAAAATGTCCAGCTTGCACAAGGGGATGAAGGAATACTAATCTCACATGTAAAGACAGTACAGAAAATGCATTTGGAAACAACACTCACACATACTCATTCACATTTATTTCTGTATGCAAAATTGTTATTTCTGATCAGTGAAGAACAATGCTCTCTTTTTACAGCTCATGCTGCAAGCGTTAGAGTGGGCCTGTTGCAGGGAGCACTTTTTTCTTTTGTGAAGACTACTTCATTAAAGCAAGTTAAGCAACGTTCATTTTCATTATGTATATCTTCTGTTTCCCCTCATTCCAAACTTCATATTAATTTCTATGTGTTTAATGCATTCAAACATTTTACACAGGCATAGCTGTCATGTGAATTCCTTACAGCAGGTTCAGCTGATGTGCAATTAACACCTATATTTTGTCATGGGTGATTTGCTGCTTAGCACCATAGCTCTTTCAGCAGTTGTATACTCCAATTCAGAGAAGTTTTTTTCTTGGTGTTTGTTAGTACAATATGCATGGAAGGGAACAGGATGAGGCCAAGTGAGAGGAGAGACTTACCAACCTAAGAAGTTAACTAAACTTCAGCTATGTGTGGAGACTGACTGTGGTTCTCCCAGGTCAGCAGAGGGAGAATTCTCACTATGGCCCACTCACAGCCAGTTCTCAGCACCAAGTGTTCCTGTTTGTCTGATGGTGGAATATATTATCCAAGAGTATGCAGAGAGACCCAAAGTGCCTTTGTCAATCACTGTTATCTTGATCAGACCATAACCTGATAGGCTAAAGTATTTCTTTTTAGAAAACTCCGTTTCAGAAGTGGGCACCCCATCTCTGGTTAAAACTGAGACACACAGAATTATACTATAGAACTCTTAGGTTAAGAAAACAACAACAAAATAGAGAAAAGGGTTAATTAACGTATGAATACATCCTGAAGAAGGAATTCACTACAGCCCCTAACAGAAACTCCACAGCCATCCTATGACTGATGCAGAATCTCAACAATACATAGGCAAGAGGATCCTGACACCAGAGCAAAGCAGCAAAGGTAAAAAGTTGTTCTTTCAGTTACAAGTTAAAAGGGAGTCTGTGATTCTTAACAAATCTGAAAAAAAAAAAAAAGAAAAAAAGAAAAACACACCAAGCCAGCAAACCACAGAACAGTTATGCCCACTCTATATTCTATTTTCTTTACCTTCCTTAGTAAACCTCTGTATTGCTTTGATGTTAGCAATAAAACTTGAAGTCTTCATAAGCTTTTCCACATTTAGAAAAACTTAAGTTTTACTAACCTACATAAAATGTCCATATACACTACACTGATGAAGTTCTGCAGCTTGAGTACACCATCTGCATTTTAACAGTAGATATTGTTTTAGTATCTGTAATAAGATGGTTCTCCAGCATCCAGAGGGAACTACAATTGCCTAGTAAACAGTTGCACCAATAATCAAACTCCCTAACTGTATTTCAAAGTATGGTGAACCTTGTCTGTAAATGATTTCCTGATCTTAGGGGTTAGAAATGTGAGCTTATTTCAAAAGAACACATTAGGGACATATACCAATCTACAGCACTTCCAAGTCAAAACAAGTGCAAAGGATGTATCTTCACATACAGTAGTATGTTTCAAAATGTCAGAAATGTCAGCCTCTTACATAATTTCATATTATCCCTAATTAATACAAATTGCATTTAATTTCACATTTAGTAAAACATATTGCTGCCCAAAATAAGGACTATAATTTTTATCAGCAATTATTATTACTGATGTATCAACACAATTATTTAAATTCAATGTATATAGAGGCAGAACCCTTGCAAGCATTTACAGTTTTTGTGCCCTGTTTTCTTCTTCCCTAATTTTTGTGGCTTGGAGCTCCTCCAGATGCTGTCTCTGACTCTGTGGTTTTGTATTTGAGATTCCATCTCCTGATTCACAGCATTCCTTGATTGACAAACAGATTCAGATATGAGAACAGTTACCTGTATATAACCTGAGTCTGACAGCTGCACTGCAAAGTCTTCCATTTGTGGTGAACCTACTGTTTCAGTTTTTACCCATTTTCTGGGTCTCTGAGTCACTGTGTTTAGTGAGCTATTCAATAACTGGTGACATATGTGATCTCCACATTGCAAGCTGCACTTCAGATTCAGAGGATGTTTCTTTTTTCCCTCCCCATTCATAAAATAAATTATTTAAAAAACAACACAGGGGTTTGTATTTTTAAACTGATGTGCCTCCTAATTGAATGCAGACCACTTTCAAACTATTTTCCATTAGAGGCCCACTTTTTTCCTGATTTTAATGCACAGTATAATACCTTCATTGGTAGATTAAAATTGTTTGACTAGAAGTAAAACCTATTATTATATGCTTTTTTAGCAGTTTTGTCTTGTATAATGTAGGGTGAATTATGTAAAACATACCAACCAGGATACTCTACAAGCTGCTACTTGCATGCTGCAAACAATCACAGTCTCACTGATAGACTGGGACTTAGCATCTTAAAATTCCTGTGGAAATCAAGAGCGTTTTAAGTATTGAGTTTGATTATTTAATCAGACACCTTGCATTTTGCCCTGGCTAATTTGGAAGGCTGATAATATTTTACTCATAAAATAATTGTGCACCTGTTGTGATGGAAACCTATTCAAACAAATCTTAATAGACATGAGGATTCATTCCCAACAGGAATGTGTTAGCCTCTCATTACTGCTATCTATGGGGCAACAAATTTTAAACAGCTATTGAGCAGGTCTCAGCTTACTTAAAGAACATTTATGACAACACAACTACTACTAAACTTTGTTCATTCATAATAATCGAGACCAAGGTAAATATTAGGGTATGTGGGTCAAACTAACAGTAATTTAAAGAATAAAAGGGTAAGAAAAATATGTGTATAGTAATGGGAATTCAGTGTGAGAGCTAATGGCAAAGGACCACTTCTGATCAAACTGCCTGGGTATAAATTTTGTCGTTTTGATTACACAGAGGGCAATATCTACAATGAACTCACAGAATCAATGAGTCTCCATCTTCTTAGCATTTTTTTTAAATTTTCTCTGTTGGCAAATCATGCCAGAACCAACAAAAAATTTGTAAAGAGTGGAAAAGAGAGAAATTCTTTACTTTAATCCAAAATAAATATTTGAGGGAGAGACAGAAAGGAGACGGTGAATCTAGATCAATCCACTCACCAAGTTATCTAATTGGAGCAAGGGGATCCCTATTAGCCTGAAATCACTTTCATGTTGGCAGGAGGAGGTGAAAACAAGGAAAATGAGCTTCATTTGGCTAGACCTGCCCTTTGGCAGAAAACTGTCAGATGTCATTGGTCAGATCTAAAGTGAGGTGACACAGTTAGACAAATCAAGACTGCTTGAAAAAAATACTGACAGTTCACCTCTTCCAAAGGGTCACCTTGTTTGGAGGGGACCAGGACAACTCTTCCTGGATTTCTTCTCTTCCCCATTGAGCTCAGACCTTTGAGGCAGTGGCTGTGTCAGGTTGCACATTATGTTCTTGCTATTCTCAGCTACTCATGAGTTTCTCAAATATGCTCATACTTAATTGTTTTGCAAGTACTAATGCTATGTCCCTTAAGTTCTACAGATGACATTTCTGGGCTGCCTCTGGGTCCACAGTTTGTAAAGTTCCTAGTAAGGTATTTTTACGTATCTCTTAAGGAAAGAAAAAAAAAATTAAAAAATCTGATCTCTCTGATATCATCAGGATGTTCCTTTCATTATCACACAACATTCACACATCAGGACCCCACTTCAGGACAGACTCCCTGTTCAGAAAAGGAGTTTAAAACCAACTGAAGTGAAAAAGATGGCCACAAAGGTTCTCACTGATCAGGGCCAAAGTTTGACGTTGCTCAGAATAGTGATATTTTGTGCAAAGGGTTTCTTTCCAAATTAACTGCACAGAAAGGTGATGGGAGCAACCAAAGTGCAGAATAGCTTTCATATGAGGAAGACATAAATATGTTTTTACTATTTAACCTGGAGAAAAATGACAGCTGAATGTGGTGTAACAGAGAATATGAATAGGGAACAACTCTTGCCTGTCCATTATAATACAAGATTATCTACAAGGTACTAGGTTCAAATATACAGCATATTGTTAACTGCTGATCTTATCCCCACAGACTTTCCAGCTGCCTATTAAAGGATTCAAAAGCAATTGGACATGTTCATAGATGATAATTCTATCAAGGGCCATTAAACCTGAATGTACCATCTCTGAATCAAGAAGGTCATTAATCATATTTTGTGGGAAACTGGAAGAGCATATTGAGGAAATATTACTGTATGTTTGCCCTTTCCTTACACCCTTCCCCATGTTGCTCAGGATCCATAGACTCAGAACACTACAGGCTGGCATGTTTTTTATATCTGAAACTTAAGTAAAAGTCTTCCTTAATATGAAACTCATGTAACAAAAGACTGATAAAGAATATCTGCAGGTTTCCACAGAATCCAAATTGTCCAGAAAATCCCAGTCCTTCCAATACTGTGCCTATATGCATCTTTCCAGACAAATGCTTACATTCATTAACAGGTTAGAACTTTACTTTATACATCTACAGCAACAAAAAGCCAAAAGCACTGAAGCATGATGAAATATGTTTTAGCAGTGCAAACCACTACATATGCACTTGCTTCTTCATATGAAGTTGTAGATTTGTCCTCAGTAGGAGTTCCATTTTGCTAAATGCAAGCAACCTCATTGGGGACTAGGCTGAGACTTGAGTGTAAAGGAAATTTGCCACTGACATCCACCATCAGAAAAGAAGACTGCAGTTAACGACTCAATTTATTAGAGACAACAATTACTGATATAATGAAAACTAAAAAAATATATATATATACAATACCAAAACAATCTGACAAAAGAAGAAAATGGCAAATTTTAAAAAAAAGAAAAAAAGTGAAGAAAACCTGCTTGTATTTTATTTTCAACCCTTTTTCTGCAAAAAAAAAAAAAAATTAAATGGCACTTGAAAATAACCACATTTTAATACCACAGATTCGTTTGTCATGATTTGTACAAATGAAGAATGGAACAAGTTCCAAAAGTCAGTCTTTTCTAACATGCCCAATAACTGTATTCCTGTTTCAAGGTCCTTATTATCAGAATCATAGAATGAATCACAGAATCACAGAATGGTTTGAGTTGGAAGGGACTTTAGAGATCATTCAGGTCCATCCCCTCTGCCATGGGCAGATACACCTCCCACTAGACCAGGTTGCTCAAAGCCCCATCCAACTTGGCCTTAGACACTCCCAGGGAGGGGACACTCACAGCTTCTCTGAGCAACCTGTCCTAGTGTCTCACCACCCTCACTATCAGCATATTATCCTCTTATTCCTTTTTTTCCATGAACAGTTGACACCATTTCTTAGTACATTTATTTGGGACACAGTTCCACAGAGCACAGCATAGAGGTGAGAGGTCCCACTGATTTCAGTGTAGTACAGAGTTCATACATTTAGCCCTGAAGCATTAAGCTTAGAAAGATAAACTTCTAAAACTGGTAAAAAATATAGAGACATGTCTAACTGCAGTAAGCAACAAATTCATAGTGTACCTGGAAATACACTGCATGCATCCCAGCTGATGTTATTTATCAAATGTATTCACCAATATGGAGAACTTGATTTATGTGAAAGGTTGATTACAATGTAATTTATAGTTGTGGAGTTTTAAAAACTAGAATTGATAATAGTCATTAACTTTAATGTTAGAAGCAGGCATGACTGTGATATGTGATATGAACCTCTGACCAAAAGCAACAAAAATGTTCACTGTACAGCTCCAGTGCTGCCAAGACACACATGTACATCATTTAAATAACAGAATTATGTACAGTGAGCAGTCCCATTCATTTCCACCGAACTACTCTCTGTATGTACAGGGTATGTCTGTCTAAATCTGGAGAAAAGTATTTCATATACAAAAAAATCAAGATGACACAAGACCTTATGGCTTAATCTAGTTCACACTCATGATCAGTCTGCTTATATTGGTATCCTAATCATAACAAACAGACACAAATTAAATTTAACTAAAATATTTTTATTCTGGAACCCATTACCTTCTTCAAGCAGACTAAAGACATTTCAACATTAACTGTTGAAAGTGCTTATGAAATATTCAGTCATTCAAAAAGGTACTACTTAATTTAGAAGGTCATGTTAGACCTGGAACTGTGGCTTTTGTAACACATTACACAAAGTGCTAATGCCTTGAGAAATGTCAAAACAAAAATATTGCTGATTGGGAGAGCTCTGACATAAAGCTAAACATATCACTTCAGTGGATCATGGTAATAAGCACATTATGAGAAACCTTTATAGCCTGTGGTATATTCCTAATCAGGACCAATTTCTTAAGGATTTGGGTGTAGGGGTTCTGGGTTGCATTGTTTTGTTATGTTTGGTTGGATGCCTTCATTGGTTTCACTAATTGGAACCAGTTGATCCTTTTTCCTGTGTATTGATTTTTTTAAATCCTAGCAGTTAACAATGATTCTAATGTATCATAACACTTTAGACCTTAATCATATAGTGGGGCTTTTGCTTGTAGCTTTTGTTTGAGTTTTAATTAAGAAGACCTTGTGTCTCAAAGCCTGAACTGGGTTTTTAATTGCTAGTATGTATATCACACAGACTTCAAAAGAAATAAAATATGTTTATAACAGAGAGCACAAAGGAGAGCTTTGAAATGTCTATAGCCATACAAAGTGACATAATTAAAAGCCTCTGAGTGCCTCTGTGATATAAGACTTATATATATTTATTTATACATATTTATAAGGCAGACTGTTATATACCCTTAGAATCCATGAGAAAAAAAAAATAAATTCAGCAATTATACTGAGAAATAATTACTGCAAATCCAGACTATAGTGTTGGTCAGGGCTACAAGAAAACAGATTTATTTTCCTTAAAACAGTCTTCACATTTCATATAGTACACTAGGAAACACCCAAAAGGTTATCTGTGAAGAAAAATTTTATAAAGTGGAAGCAAAGATAGCATTTTTAAATGTTTTGTAAATCATGCATATTTTAAGAAGAAAAATTAATTCACTGTAAAAGCACAGAAACCATAACTTTCTCAAAGATTCCTTTATGCAGAACTCTCTCCAAGACTATTCCAGAAATGGATAGTGTTAAATTACTAGATTCAAGCAGTTATGCCTCACTTTTCCAGTCATTAATACACATACAACAACAAACAAACAAAAAAACCTCCTAGAAAACACCTCTTTCCATCTCTCCTGTGTTCTAATACCAGGGACAAACATAATTTTCACTATTTATAGCCTGTCTTACAAGCAGGTGAAGTTGCTTCATTTTACTAAATTCAACATTTCCTAGGAAACAGGAATGCTGCCTCCCACCCCTCCAAGTAGCTTAAGGCCATTAAATGTGTACATGTCACAGGAAATGGGAGGTTTGGTCTCTTTTTAATAAAGTGTCAGGTAGAAAAGGGGAAGGAATAAGCCCAGGAAATGTAATGCAAAGAGCATTCTGTGTTGGATAGAGCTGTGACCATCACTCACTCTCCTTCCCAAATCAGAGTATACTGTACAAAGACAGCATGTGGCATTCCAGTCACAATGCCTATAAATATAGCTAGCTCCAGTTGTAAACACCTCCAATGGGAGCCAGAGAACCAACCTGCAACACGGTAGCCGGTGACCCAGGAGTCACTCTGCTATGAGGCAGCTCAGACCAACTCCGACCCTCTCACCATAACATCATTGCTTAAGTTACTTAAAGACTGACCTTTCTTATTTGATCTTCAAAGCCCCTGCATGCTGAGAAAGACCATTGCGGGCTATTTCAGTAGGACAACTGCCTGATGCATGCAAGACTCTGCTGTTCCAGAGATTTATATTTGGAACAGAAACAGAAAACTTAAACCAGACTCTGTGTAGTGATAAATGATGCTACTCTGCCTAGCTGTGGCTGCTGAGGAAAAACCAGATAACTGAGCAACAGAAATACAGGCAGTGAGGG
Organism: Merops nubicus; assembly: GCF_000691845.1. Taxonomy (NCBI): domain Eukaryota; kingdom Metazoa; phylum Chordata; class Aves; order Coraciiformes; family Meropidae; genus Merops; species Merops nubicus. The sequence continues at coordinate 60,878 of NW_008609226.1, forward strand.
AAGGTGAGGAGAGAACTCTGTGCACCCAAATATCTGGAAATTTAGAAGAGTCCTGCATCACTTATTCAAACACACGATACCAAAAATCAGAATGAAAATTATTTCCTCATCCTAATTTTTATACCAAAAAAAAAAAAAAAAGACACAGCAAAAGCAAGACATAAGCCTAACAAATTGCTTGTGTACCTTAAAGAAATGCATTTGCCTGCACACACTGACAAATAGAATGGAATGAAATGATTTGCATAGGCAGTTGTGGGTTTTTTTCCAGGTGAGCAGGTCATTTAACTCAGCTCTGCTGCTTCCTAGACCTTTGAAAATTTGACCCGTGTGTTTCATTTATAAACATATCAAATGAACAAGCAGACTTATTTAACCACTGGAATTTGGCTACAGAGCATTCTGCCAGACGCTCTTTTGAG
>NW_008609226.1:61330-83565 GCF_000691845.1 Merops nubicus
TCATACAACCTCCCTGAACTCAATGGCTTCTTTGGCTGGAATTCAAGGAAGACTTGGGAACTTTATCAATAACTGAAATCCTAATAAAGAAGCTCAGAAAAAGCAGTTACAAATGAAACACGCTGTGCAAGAGAAATTGTGAACCTAGAGAAAAAATAAATTATTCACTCTTTGTTACTTTTGTATGGGCTTCTCTTGTTTGAATTAATAGATATAGTTTATAATTATATCTTGATTAACACTATTGTGTTCTAAATATAGAAGGTAAAGCAAGAAAATACCATTTTTATTTGTTTGTCTCAGCCAATTATCTTTTCTTCTCATCTAAGTGCTTCCCAAACATGAATAGAAACAGTTTGTCAGTGGTACATTTTTTTCCTGCTTTCATCCTTTTTTCTGGAACTGATTCTTAGTGAACTGCCTTCCCACAACCAAGATGCTAGTTGTTCACTGAAGGGGGGAGAGCTGTAGTTGTGCAGACACAGAGGAAGACTATGTGCTCAGGTTATCCTTAGCAAGGCCAACGCCTTCTAAAGTAAACAACTCCCAGTAACAGTCAGTGCAAAGAGCAGTCCCTCAACAAGACCACACCTCACTTTCTAGCAATCTTTTTTTTTGCCTCCTTAATGACCTCATTTATTTATTTTTACTGCATCATTTCGTGTCTTTAAGTTAGGCTTTCAGTAACATGAGCAGAAAGCCTGCACAAAAACCAAAAAGACCAGCCAGTTAAATAAATTGATTTAGAATCTAATGAAGATTAAGGAAAAAGATATCTGACTTCCCAAAGATGACATTTTCAAAAGTAGCTCTCTCAGACCTCAGCATGCCCTGCCGGTTACCTAACTGGAAATTCACTCAGCACTATGAAAATGAACTTCATGATTTGGAAATCTACTACCATGAACATTGAGAAGATTTTAATTTTTTTTTTTTTTTTAAAGTATGCTTCTTTGGCAGATTCAAAATTCTAGCTGGTTCCCATGCTTTGCTTTATTTCCTTCTTGAAATCTGCTTTTCGTGCTGACACAGGCTAGATTGTTGGCGTTTTTTTCTTTCTTTCTGAGATGACTTAAGGCACACAAATGCTAATAGGACTTAATATCAGGCTATTAGGTTGAGAGCAAATTTATCAGCTAGGAGATAACAGGCCTGGAGCCAATGGCTAGGCCACTGTTTGGGACCAAAGGAACAGAGTCCTGCCTCAGACCTGCCACCACTGCTGCCTAAACTCTGCATTTTATTCTTCAGCAATTAATGGACAAACTAGTATTCAGTGTTTTCCACAATATTAAGAGACAATACAGCTTTAAATAGAATATGACTTAAAGAAATAATTTTGGGGGATTTTATTACAGTCAATTATAACATGTTCATGTAAAACTGAGTACTGTATTTCTGCCACTGACATTACTGTAGGGTTTCCTACCTGCCTAATATATCAATATTATTACTAATGATATTAGTAATATGATGCACATGATTCCTTGTTTCCACGTATTTGTAGGTGCATTTTAATAAAATTATCCCAACAGAGAGAAATAAATCTTAGATACTTTGTGTACTCCTCAAACATGCCTTATGACCCCTTCCCACAGCACAGAAACCCCACCTTTTTAATTTGTTGCTTAATCAATAACACTGAATTTCTTCTCACTAGGAAAATCCATGAAAGAATTGATGGGTGGGGAAAAACACTTCAGGTTTTCTACACAGTACCTAAATGTCAAGAGTACTGACAACCCACTGTTACCAAGTTGCTGGTTCAACAAATCTTGGAAATACTAGAAAGTCCCAACTATATATGCAATAAAACTTGCACTGATTTCAGTGGGTCCCAAATTTCAGTCAGAGCTTCTCTTCCTCCACAGGAATAGCATGAATATAAACAAATATTCTTTTCTTTCCCCATTTTGAATCAAAGATTTATAACGCTAATCACAAAGTACCCCACTTTATAATCCAGAAGCAGTCTCTACATATAGTTTAGGCAATTAGAAAGAAACAGTACCAAGTACTAGTAACTCCATATTTTGAAGATACTTCCTCTGGTCACAGAGATACAAAACTAATGCCAATGAACTAATGTCACTAACCTGATGCTTGTGATAACCTCCATGATACTGCCTGTAACACTGTAACATACTCTTATATATTTGGCAGATGCATCTATCATCTCAAAGATAAACAAAAAAAAGGATGAGTTGATTGGAAAGAGGAAAGCACCCTCTAGTCAGGATTATCATTTCCATTTTTTTTTTTTTTAAACTTTAAAATTCCTTAAAATTTGATCTAGTGAGATACCTTTAATTTCTCCAAGGAGATCACTTGTGTTTAATTTTTCCATCTTCTCCTTCCAGTCTTTAGAAAGTAGCTTCTCCATGCAGGATGAATCTATTAAATTAAAAAAAAAAAGAAAAAAAAAAGAAAAATATTAATTATCAAATACATACTCACACATCATGAAAATAGGTGCCACTTCCATTTTAAAACTTCTCCCTGTTCTAGTTGGACCATAGTTTCAAAGGGAAACGAACCTGTAGCCAAACAGAGTTCTTATTTAACTGCATTTTAAATCCAAAGTAATTCCACTGAGGTTAATGGAGTTACTATGGATTTAACAAGGGTCTAATTGAAAGAGAAACTTCATTCAGGATTTATGCATGCTAACTGCCAATTTACATGCATAGATTGCCAATGTATATACAAATTCTGTCTTTTTCATTTGAGAATGATTGTACACTCAAAATTATACATAAAGATTTAGAAGCTTTTTTAGGAAATTTGGCACACAGTGACATCTGAAACCCATTTTTATACCCATGTCAATGAAAATGTTATTCATGTAATGTCTCCATGGAATTCATAAAAGCACTCTACATATTGGATGTTCACAGTTTCTCAGTACACTATAAACAACATGCAATGATTAGAAGATAGGCTTTCATAATTTGAAGTTCAGAATACGTTGTGAATCTTTGTCCCAATCTGGGAGGCCTTCTGTAAGCAAAATTGTCACTGAAGTCACTACATTTAGGTGAAAAAAAAAAATTATTTGCCTCAGTAGTTTCCCTGTGTTCAGATCCTAATTCCACTAAAAAATTTGCTATCAAGGACAACAAACTTCAATTAAATCTAAAGGTTTTATCAGTTCCTAAATTAAATCAGTTGGCTCTGAAATCTGAATTATACATAACCTTCCACATAACTTACAAAAGCCGATTTTTTAAGACGGGAATTCTTATGGTTGATATTGTGATCCAGAATTCTCTGACTTTAAGAACCACAATCCAGATTTACAAAAAATCTTTTCTCTGCAAAGCTCCTTCACCATGAGACCACACACATCACTCTGGTTGGTGCCGAGCATGCTGTTTCTCAGTGCATACCCTGGGCACAGCCATGCACCTTAGCTAATTAGAAACTCCCCTAGCAAACTGTTGTTTGTTTTAGGATGAGATCAATTTACACAATGCTTTCTAAACAACTAATAACGTTCCAAATTTTGACAACATTAGCACTGATCCCCCTCCAGTTGCTTACGAATGAACACCAGAGTGTACAAGAAGGTAGAATTCAACCTAATATCTTCTGCTAAATTACCAGCAGATTAAGGCCAAATTGTGGCTCAAACTCATGTCAGCAGTCCCATCAGCAGCACTCAGACAAGTGAAAACAAAAGCATAAAACCCAGATTAAGAATGGCAACACAGATCACATCAGTGCAACGGGTAACAGTTTGTTCCACCTCAGAGGACTCTAAAAATACTCAGAGGGAAGAAAAGCATTCAAAGAGACCACAAAAGGAGGAGTTAAAGACTTAGGAAGAAGTTTAAGGAAGAAAAGGTCATGTGGCCAACGATGTTTGTAGGGTGCAAGTAGTTCCAAGCCTAAAAATTCATGTTAGCATCACTCATTTGAAAGAAAGAAAAAAAGAAAAAAAAAAAAAAAAAAAAAAAAAAAAACAGGAAAAAAGTAAAAAGAAAAGAAAACCAGTTGAAAGCAAATCAAACTGTAACTACCAAAAGATCAAAGATCAGGTTTTAATTGCAACACATTTTCACCGTGCAGGCCTCTGTGGAAAGACAACACTGCTTGTAAATGTTTTTGAAGTAATATTTCAGTAGAAAAGCTAATTTATTTACTAATTATATCTTTCTATGAAAGAGACAAAATTAAGGAGCTGTAAGTTGCAATAGGCAGTGTTAAAATACTTGTTATATAATAATTTACTTTTAACAATAACAGGCACTTATTACTTTTATGAGTTCTGGACTGATAATAGAAGAATCAAGAAATAACCATCAATTATCAATAGAACATTATAATTTGTCCTTTTTTGTGATATCATCATTAGTTTAAAAAGATGTTTCTGTGTTTCTCCCCTGCCAAAATTTCAGACCCCTCAATCCCTGAGAAAAGGCTTTAGTGTTTTAGTTAGAGTTTATACATGTTTGCTATAAGTTACTCATTCTGCTGTGTTTTAACTAAGATACTTTCCTCAATTCATACAAGGAAGGAAAAAATTTAAGTTTTTTTTTAAAAGAAATAATTAGCATATCACAGAAGTTGATAAAATACTTCCTTCAAAGCGCTTGCTTTATTTCTTCTCTTACTGTTCTTAAGAACATCCATGTTTATCTGTAGATTTCTTATATTACATAAGGGAGAAAACCATTTCTGAAGAGAGACTGAGAATAAACTGGAATGGAATGCAGGTCTGTCTGTCTTTCATACAATCATTGCTAGTTACATTTTTTATCTCTATGAAAGACTGAAAAAACCCTTAAGAAACATTTCTTTAAACATCCGCATCTCATTCAAACTGTGTTACAGATCTGACCACACTATAGCTACTGTATTTTGTTATCAGGAAGATAACAAAACCACACAGTAAGTTTTCTAGTAAACTTTCTTATAGCACTGTAGAAATAGCTCTTTTGAAATTCCTGTCGATTTTCAATTAGCAGGTCGTTCTGTCAATTTTCAATGTGCATAATTTTTAGCATTTAAAATAATGATATGTGTTAAAGCTCTCTGGAGGTCCTCCACGTTAGACATGAAACTAAATATAAAGGCTTATACTTGAAAGGCATGTCTCCCTTCAAGTTCTGTGTTCTCTGTTCACAAACACACATATTTTGAAAAGGTTTGTGAATCAGAAAGGGATTTTTTTTTTTCTTTCTCTACTGAAAATTAATTTTTACACACGTATAAAATCTACAAAGGTGTTTTCTGACATCAGTAAAATGTCTTCATCCATATTGATTCGTTTTCTGATTTGATTCATTACAGAAACAAAGCATCAACTGGGAATCCAGCACTGAACATTGCAGAAGCCCGAATTCACATCTGTACTGCATTGCTCTCCCTGCACTGAGACTGCTTCAGCACCACTCCAAAACCTTCTGCAAGACTGACAGTTTCAAAATTCAAGGGTATTCTCGTTAAAGACAATTATAAAAGAAGCAAAGAAAGAAATTAGCATTTATACATTTTTAGCTCTTCTCACTGACTTTATAAACCAGTTGGGCTTATGCTGCAAAGTAGCATATTTTGTACCGACACATGTAAGACCAAACTTGTGAAGTTACACTGGAACCATTTATTATATTAGCACCACAGCTTCTCAGCCTTTACATTCTTCTCTTGTGAATTAGGAAAAAATTTCTTTCAAGGACAGCGAACAGGTTAAGTATAATTAGGCTGGGATGACTAAATGAAATCATTGAGTATTATTTAATATCACGGTTTATTACATACTTTGTTAGCAATTTTAATTGTAGACTAAAGGAGTTTAAAGTACTGTGAGAATCTTGTTAGACATGACAGTTTTGCAAGGGTGAACGAGAAGAGGATGTTAAAAGATAAATACGTGGGAGAAAAAAAAAAAAAAGCTGAAGGAAAAAAAAGAGCTGAGGTGTTAGATGAAAAGGATCTCTCCACAATGACAAAGCATCGATGAAAAGAATTAACATTTGTCCATTGGGTAATCAATCAGTCATGGAATGGATGGAATCCAGCTCTTTGTTGCAGGACCGGTGATGAAGAACGAGTGTGTTAGCTATCACAGCCCAGCTCCCGACTTCTTCCGACCGAATGAAAGTCATCTTGTTCCTATCAAGGAGAGCTTTCACCTCTTGTCTCTTCCTTATTCTTCCCTTTTTTCTTTCTTTCTTTTTTTTTTTAATTTCAGTTTTACAGTCTTCAACAAGTTACCAATCCCAGCTACAGCTTACATGAATACTGTATGACCTTACAGTGGCCTGCACCTATCCTCATTGATTTTGGGGGTTGTTTCTTCCCCGCCCCCCCCTTTTAATTCACTGAAGTAGCCCCTCTGATTACTTTCTTTGAAATACAGATACGAGAGAAAAAAAGTGTTCATGCCATGTGTGTGTTTTTGTTTTTTTTTTTTTTTTTATGGTAAAGTCATACATAAAAGAAAGCCTAAATGTGAGCGTGCAGCAGCAAAACTTCAAAGCACTGACTGTCAGACATTATTATTTCAAATCAGCTTTGACTTTTTGAGACTTAATAAAACAGTATAGTACAGACTGGCATATTTATAACACCTACACCAGTGATCAACTGAACTGTCTTATTCTTGCTACTGTGCAGTGCCTTGTTATTTCTTTTATAATAAGCTTCCCTCAAAATATGTTCTAACAATACTGTAAACTGATAATTACTAATGATACGAGTTCTAAAACATGACTTGTTTTGCATACAATTCTTTCTGAATACATACATTACTTTGTGACAGAAGACAAAAGCACATTGATTTATTAATAATGACTGCAAATGCATAGCGAGTTTATAGACAATACAGAAAAATAATTCCCTCAAAGGTATAGGTGACATTTCTACAATCCTCTGAACTGTTATGTCTCAAGATGTAACTGTGAAAGAAGAGGCAGAGGCATTAGGAGATAAATGAAGCATACTTGAGGAGAAACTGTTCTAAAATATGAACAGATTCTCAGTAGGAGCAGGATAAACTTCTTTTCTGCATTTTAGAACAATAGTACAGAATTAGTGATGTCTTTGTCTCTGTTTCAGAACTATCACCTATAGTTACTGCTAAACATAAAAAGACTATTTTTACAAGCTTTAAGACTACATAACAATATACATGTTCCTCCATCTCTGATGTTCTATATTCTTTAAACTACTCTACATTTATTTGCCTTCAGCTCCATAGGAGAATAGGTGTCCTTTGGATCAGCCTTTGTCAAATGAGTTCAAATGCCTCATTCAAGTTTATATCATGAGAAAACCAGCGCAAGTGGAATTACCCTGTCAGCACCTATGAAATATTTGTTAGAGAAAAAGTGTTCCACGGTTTGTGTTTTTTTTTTTTTTCTTTGAAAGAATGTTAAATGAGATTGCAGACTCCTTGGGACAGGTATTTGTGAGCTTACAAGGCCTACCACACCAAATTCTTACTACAGGAGAAGAGCTACTTTTTAAAAAAGCCAAACAAATAAGCTACAAATAAACATTACAGTGCCTACTATTTGTTTGCCCTACTCCCTGTTGTACCTTTGTACATCTCACGACACGGCTCAAGTGCAAATATGCTTTTTTCAAGTGGGTGAAGCTATGGACCTGACATCTAAAATTAAAAACAACAACCATAATCCATTATGTATCTGAAAGAGCAAGGTTTGTTTCTGTATTCTTCATAGAATACTAAATCCTGTTCAGAGTAGAAAAAAACTAAATAAAATCAGTGCTCTACAAATATTCCTGAATAAAAGTCAAGCATAAATGAGGTCTACCTTAGTCAGTGTTTGTTACAATTAAATAAAAATGTCAGGTCCATTGGTGCTATTATTAAATCAATTAACAAAAAAATAATGGGAATTATTCAGAAAATTATAGTTGGTTGGTTGTTTTTTTTTTTTAAATCTGGTGATGAGTTTCAGTATATCTGGATTGGGACCCTTGCTTAACTAATCCACTCGGAGTGCATGACAAAAGCTTGCCTTTTGTGAGGTCACTGCCCATCACGATTTCCTCAATGTAAAAGAACCAAGTAGCATAGATCAACATCATAATAATATTTCCTAATTTTCATGTTTCATATTATGTATTTTAAAATTATATGCAAACTAACATTTTTATATCAAAGGGAAAGGCAAAAGGTTAATTTAATTCACTTTGAAAGAACACAATTTTATAATCTAACAATTCAAAACTAAAGTAAGGACTCCAGATTTACATTCATAATTTCAGAAATATCAATATAATTTAACCATGACTATCAGAAACTTAACTGCTGGATGCTACTATCTATTCTTTTTTAATTCAAGGATGTAAAGTTTGTGTAACGTTACTAAAATAGATTTTCTGTTGCCATAGTTACTTTTTTTCCTACTTTCAAACACAAATTATCCTTTTTCTGTTTCAATAAACTTTAAATAAAAGAAAAGGAGACAGCAATGATACAAAACTAATCAAAAATCAGCCTGAAGGCTTAACATCCATAGCTGCAACATACTGCCACTGTCTCTTGCTCATAAGCAGCTTGGCTTCAATCTGGCTGTCAGTGGAGAGGCAGGTCAGGGGAATCTCATCTCATCCTTCTCAATTTCCATACTGTTCTTGTACAGTAATTAATTGTTGTGGTCTAGCAGAAAATTAAAATATGAGGCATTTCAGACATGTTGTTAGCCAGTTGGCTGATTTCTTTGGCCAACTTTTTGAGATTTTCTTGGTTTGATTAGCTTTCAAAAGCCACGTTCTTGAAAAACAAAAATACAATCACAACACAAAAATGAGCAACACGACATTTCGAACAGGAAAACCTGCTCATTCCTTTGGCTACATTTCCTGCAAATTAAAACCAAAACCCCACACTCTTAACTGATGTATCTTGCTCCTGCCACTAAGTAGCCAAATAATCCTGTCCAGTTTCTTACTCCCTCCTCTCAGGGTGACTCTTTTCTATCCACCTCTTTGCCTGCCTTGGCTACTGAGGCTGTGGTATTTCTGGCACAGACAGAGTATCTCACAAGGGGTTTGTGGGACACCTAGACGTTTCTGAACCATGAATTAGAATTTGGTCTGTAAAACCAAAAAAGGGGGGAAAAAAAAAAAAAGAAAGTGGGTGGGGGGCAAAGAATCCTTCCTAAACACAATTACATGCAAGAGGCAGTCAGTTCAGGGTAGATGTTTCCTTGCAAGAGGAAAATGGGAATGCGCCTGAGATCTGACTACCTAATGTTACAGTTTTGTTTAGGACAGGGAACCAAGTAAATCTGCCAACTGCTGTACATTTTTTCACAGTGACAAGATTTCCACAATATGATAAAATTAGAACCGTAAGAGCTTGGAGAGCTCTCTTAACTTTTAATTAAAACTCTCCAAGCTCACTAAAAATAATTAGGCATTAAAATGTTCTGGTTCTCCTCTGAATTCATTTGCACTACTTGAATGGTCTAGATCTTGCATGAAACAACAGACATTCTAAACAGAAACACTGGAATTTAACTGGGAGTGATTTCCAGACCTGCTTTCTGTGATGTGGCTAGCGGGAAAAACTGTAGAGACTCTGAAGCTTGTACCAATTCTGCCTAAAATGGCTTGTTCCAACAGGAATTCTCCAGTGCAAAGAGCATTTGCACTGAACAGAGTGCATTCTGCTCAGTGCAAAACTCCACATAAAAAGGAGTTTGAATTTCATGGAAGGAATAACCCAAGATACAGTTCTGACCTTTATTTTTATTTATTTATTAAAAAGCAGAACCTTTAACCTTGCAAATGTTTTTGTTCTCTTAAAATAACTCATACAATGCTATATGCCACACTATTTTTAGAAAAGCAACAAGAGAAAGCATGCTTTTCCCATACAGCAGGGCACTGATATAAACATCAACACAGATGCTCTGTGAGAGAGAGCCGGACTTCTCAAGCACTTGATCATTAAGGAATGCACCAACTGTTTTAGATAATCTCGTGCCAGCTCCAATTCTGCTCCACACTCCCCTTTGGGAGTGGCAAATCTTGTCCTGCTCCTAATTTTTCATTTTACTCACTCCTCCATTCTTTTTTTTTTTTTTTCCCAGAACAGAGGGAAAAAGGCATTGTATGCCAAGCAATGCAAGACTAGAATCACTTCCCCAAACAGAGCAAAACTTTCAGACAATTAACCCTCCCCTCTTCTTTCAGATAAATTACTAAGTATAAAATGCAATCTGTTTCCTTTGTTTACTCAATATGAACAATTTGTAAATGACTCAAGGATAAAATTCAGAAAATGTTGTGCTAAATTAGAACCATTATAAACATGCTAATGACTGCTCAACTAAAACATGCAGGATCAGTGTGAAGAAATATATTTAGTTCCTCTGAAATACAGTTGTATTGCCACAGAACTATTTGGTCACTTAATTGTATATGATTACTTCAGGAAAATGTTAATTTTGTGAACACTGCACTAGACGATACACTATGTATGTCAAAAGGAGCTCTCTCAAATGTCAGTGTAATTGCTTGGATGCAATGTTTTGGCATATTAGAAGAAGAGAAATATCTTTTAAGTCTGTCAAAATCACACGCACGTTTCATTCCTTCACTTAAAGTTTTCCTTCCATTACAAGCTGTATTTTACTGTTAGATTGGCTGTATTCATTGAAGTACACAGCACTGCCTTATTTGCATTACAATGACAGTGTACTGTATATTACATGTAATCACCTATTCCCTAAGTACATGCACCTCTGCTTGCTTCCTAAATGAAAATATAATATTGGCAAGAGAGTGTCTCGAGCTTTGCATGACAGCAATCAGGGATAGTCAGGAAAAGGGGAGCACAGTTTGCTCGCAATCCCTGCCCAAAGGATTACATAAATTGATATAATAAAGGAGAATGATACACTTATTTTCCTGTCTTTTACTATGCCTCAGCAAAGTAACAGAATAAATAGGATTGGCAATATTTGTTATTTTGCAAAAGAAGAAAGTTGTCTTAATGGAAGCAGATCTCAAAATCTTCACTATTTTGCTTCCACATCTCACATCTTTCTGTATTGACCAGCTCTAGAAGCTAATATTCTTTTCCCTCAGAGTGGTTCTGAGCCAATACCTCAGCTAGAACTCATCAGCATAGCTCCATCAAAGTCTGCTTAGCCTTAAGAAATGTCTCCCAATATTTGGTCTAATTATCCTCTCTCTTAATGTCATCCCTCCATTCCTTGTTATAGTCCTTTTATAACATGAAACAACTCACTTTCATTTTTGGTATCCACTCTTTTCAAACAGTTGTGAGTCGGAGTGACATGCTTCTCATTATTACTCAAACTATTGAGAATTTAATCTTTAAGTCTTTCTTTGTTAAACTGCTCTGAAACAAACTGTATCATATGGCCTCTGGGCATGTAGCATCTTTCTTTTACAAATGAATTTCCCTCAAGAACTTGCAGATTGCATGTCAGTCTATGTTCAACTACGTACTAAACCCACTCACTGGCCTCATTATAGATATGGGGGCAGATTTTATTTTCTCTTAACGTTGCACAGCTCTCCTAGATTCTCATATCAAGCTGAAACAAGCAGAGGATCCCACAACTTAAGAAATTAATTGATAGCACAAATAAGCGTTTATATCACTGCATCTTCTCCTGCCAAGTGCAATGCCAAATAAGTACTGTATCATTTAACAAAGCAGAAATTCCATAAATTACTATGAAAATATTATTTAAAGTCTTGGAGACTAAAAACATTTTAAACAAAAGATAATACAAAAATACAAGTGCTTGTAACCTCCTCCAGAGCAGGTTAAGCCTGCAGAGTGGCCAGGGAGTGAGGGGACTTACTGAAAAGCAAGAAAAATCAGTTTCTATTAAACTGATTAATGCTCCTCGGAAAATTTGTGACACCAGATGATTTATGAACAAAACATGGATGATTCAAAAGACCTCTATTTTGTTCCCCAAATTATGTTCTACTCATTACCCTAATAATGCAGTAATAAACATCTGTTTAATGGTTTGAAGGCTTCTTAATATTGTGTGCAAAAATCTTAACTCAGCTCTTACATAAAATATTCTGAAATTAAAACAATTGTATAACAAAGAATTTTTCATGAGAAATCCTTAAGCGTTTTTGTATGTAAAAGTATAATACAAAGAAAGCAAAATAATATGCTCTTGATTTGAAACTACTTCAAACAAGGATGCAAAGGAATGAAAACAATAGCTAGAATCTCCTCCCTATTTACCATTTCTGAAGGTCTCTATGGCACAAGATGCTGTCTTTTCCAGGACACTATAATACTCTGAAAAAATCAGTTTTATAGCCTCCTTTATACTAATAAAATTCTGACTTTAAACTATCATATTCTGTATAAATATAAATATAGGACAAGCAAGACTTTCCTGAGCTAATTCCAGCAATGAGGCTTAAAAGGTTGACAAATATCACAGTCTGTTTGCAATGGATACATATTTCAGGAATAGTAGCTGATTTGTTACAAATCTGTGAAGAGATTTAAGAAAAGAATGGACCAGTGTCTTCAAGAGAATAGTATCTTAAATTTTTCATTTCCCTATATACATAGACCTGAAAATTAACCATCCATTTTTTTTCTGGAAAAAGAACATTATTGATTTTGCAAAGTCAAGTACTGGTAAGATATGGAAATGCTAGAATTAACGTTGTCCAGGAAATCCCAATTCAGTTGCCTTGTGAATAAATGTTACGATACATTCTTTAAATAAACCCCCCAAGCAATTAAAATAAAAGTACTTTTTTAATTTTTTTTTAATTTTTTTTTTTAACAGGATTCTTGCTACATTCAGCACATGGGACAACCCCAGCCAAAAGCATAAACTGGAACTGCAGAGCAAATGAGGCCGTTGCCCATACGATCATTGGCCACGTTTCATTGCAAAAGTTCAAAGAAATTAAACGAATGAAGGATGAAACTGCAAAAGGAGAAATGATGGGTGGCAGTTTCATTTTCAGGGAGCTCAATTTAAAAATCTTGGGGTTGTACTTGAGGAATTGCTGAACATTCACAGCTGCAGCTGTGTCAGTGCAAAGACTGAGGCTACAATATATATAGCTATACATAAAGTGCTGCACAAAGTTAGGTCCTGATTCTTTTCCAGAGGACCTAAACAACTCAAGCTGAACAATCAATAAAACAGTGATGCTTATCAAGTCTCACTCCCAGTCCCACGCCTGTGAAGTACATATACTGTCTACCCCTTTTTCCTCTTTACAAAGACTTCTAGAAGACAATTTGTTTATAGTACATTTACAAAGTGTGCTGAAAAAACCCAACCAATTGTGCAATATCCACATCTTCAGAGTACAGCTTGAGCAGCCATTTATAGACACAAAGCCTTCAGATTGACCAGTAAGGACGTAACAAGCTATGGGATAGAATCAAATTCATGGAGGATGGTCCTATTAGTGAACTGGATGAATCAAACTTCTTTTTGAGGAGAAATATTGTTTAATCATGTAGGAAAAATTATACTTATCTACATGGAAAGAAAAATTGCTTTCATTCTGTTGGGTAACTGAAGAATGCTTCCACCAGTTATGCAGACATTCTGCAAAATTAAGATAGTTTGAAATCTGTGCTTATATACAGCTCAGACTTTTATAAATCAAATTTAGTGACCAGATTTAGAAACAATTGCAATATGAAGGGTACTGATCACACCAAATTAAAGACAGGGTGAACAGGAAATGGATTTTGCCTTCTTTGCACTGGACTTAACTGATTAAAAGCACTTGTGATAATAAGAGTCCATGTTACACCCTGTCCTTGTGGGGCAAAACACTCAGAGCCCACTTTGGCTCTCCTGACAGAGCAAATCCTGACGTCCCCATGTATAGGTTCCCCCATCTGCTTAGAGCAAGTGATGTCACAGTGTCACGTGCTACTTGACCCATTAACACATCACACATTTCTCAGCAGAAAATATTTTTTTGTCTCCAAAGCTGGTGCACAAATTTACCATATACATCTTCCCATAATACATATCTTAGTAATACAATAAACTTCAGACCGAGAAAATGGGGTCATTTGGAAACATCTGAGGTGAGATTTAATACTACTTGGGGATTTTTCATCCCAAAATCTGCTACCCAAAGAGTTGAATACACATTCAGTACAACTAAATCTTCATAGCTACAAAGCAGGGAAAGCACAGTGAGCTCATACTACCTGTTTTAGAGTTATTCTTTATGTCCTATTCTGCTAATAAACATACCCTCTTTTCCAGAATCCTCTTCGCTACAAGCAAGAAACAGGCAATGGAGCAGTAGAAAATTATGCCACAACCTTTACTAAAAGTTATACTGCAGGTTACAAAGATAATTCATATAATTTCTCTCTTAAATATTTAGTTTTCTTGTTTTTGTTGATTTAATACAGACTCTATAGGTACAGCAGTTTAAATTAATGAGCTGAATTTTAGCAGCATAATTCCCCAGAAAATTTAAGCAAGCATGAAATCCTACACAGCAACTTTGAAATTGAATAGACTAATGCTGGTTTATGGTATCCTCTTTACACAAATGCAAAAGTATCTAACAAAGACTCAGTAGTTTAGAAGGATTTTTCTCTTATTTAGGGCCAACAGAAAATTTCATCTTATCATAACAACCCCTACACAAAAGATTGCTCAATTATAAGTTTGGATTTACAATCTTAGAAGTAGCCATTCCAGAGAACAGGACAGGTAGGAAATATCTTTTTTTGAATGATAAATTAAATAGTATATTATATTATTATTATATGGCCTTATTCATTTAAATATATTACCGAGTTCAATGCATGAGTAACAGGTGCAGATTTATTTCTATTGTATTCAATAGATCACAGTCTATTGCACTTCATGCACTCACACTGCAGCAATAACAAAATTCACAACAGGTTCTGTATATTTCTTAATTGTAAGCTATACTGCCTGTCTTTTTAGAGCGTCCTTAGCAATGTCACTGCATGACTCCTAAGGCTAGGTTCTTCATACACAAGGTGGCATGTATGGACTTCACACAGAATAGGGTGGCCACAGTGGTTTTGGAATGCAAAGACTTGTTACTGTCAAGCCAAAGGCAGAAGTTTGGGCTGCTGCCAGGTTCTCCACGTGCTCACCGTTTGGTCCACCTAATTTGTGCGTACCTACACTAAAACTGAGATTAATCTCTTACCCTTTGGCTGCATTTTCATTGTCTTTACTCCACATGAGAATGATCTTCCTGGGGGTTTTATCTTGACGTTTCCCACAAAACTCATTGTTTTCAGACAACTGTACAATCTTTTTTGTCAACTAATTGCTTGTCTAATCCTTAGGCTGCAAACCTGCCTAAACCTTATTCCCTCATTTGGACTCACACTATTAATATAATCATGAGCACTAGGAAGGCAGAGTCTCAAACATTGCAAGTTAAACGTCTCTGGTTCCTTAAGCTTTTTTTAACCACTTATTTATGGGCAAGGTATAATTTACACTACCTTATGTATGGCTGGGCAGGTGGTGGTACACTGTGACTGCTGCTCCTTGGATCACATACGCTAACATCATTGTCAGTGGTGCCCACTTTTCCCCACCAGTCATATTTTCACCTGTTCTCTCTCATCAGAGGACTTGACTGAGAGCTCTCTGGGACGAGGACTGTCGTTTGCTCTTACTGCTGCTACATGTACAGCACCTAAAGCACTTCCTCACCGAGGCCCCCGGAAAATATTTTGAGAAATCATCGTAATGACTTCCGATGAAACTCAGGGAGCCTTCAGAACTCGGTGGCTTAAGTTCCATGGAGTAAATTATTTTTGTTCCTTTCTTCTTTCAAAGCTCCACATGTCATAAAACTATCTCAGCTGGAACTGCTAGTGGTCAGCCCAAGCCAGTGAACACCGTGCCTTTGCCTGCACTAAGGGAGGGAGGCAGCATGCACAGGCACAGCTTTTCCCATGGCCAAGCAGTCACTGCAGGTCCCACAGCTGCTGGCACTCTCCATGAACACCAAGGTCACATGGGAGAGTTTTAATTGTACAATGAGATTGCTCAAGTTTCACAAGTTGAGGAAGTTTCTGATTTTAGGTAAGTAAAAGGAATTGTGACAAGATATTGCATTCCTTTCAGTGAACTATCCCACAACCAAACATTTTCAGAATTGTCCAAAAGCTTCTCAGCTGACAAGAAATAATATTTCCTTCTTCAGCAAAATGTAACTCCCCAATGAGTTTATCTTATAAACAGCAATGTAAATGTGAACTTTGATACAAAGATGACATCATCTCCCTTCTTCTGGAAACTAATAACTGGACCAACTCAGCACCTAAGACTACAGGCAATTAGTCCCCGAACATAGGTTAAAGAATTTAGGTTGCTATAGTCCATTACTTTGCTGTTATTTACAAAATAAGTAAAAAATTCGCTCATTCATTTTGATTTTTTTCTCTTTTTGCACTACTAATAAACATTCCAAAAGGTGGACAACAGAGGTGCAGGCCCCAAAAATGTAGCCTTATGTAGTACCAGATAGCAAATCTGGGAATAAGAACAAATGTTTTCAATACATATGTAGGAAAACTACGATAACAGTTCACTGCAAAGTCATGCAGGAAGCACCATGTCAGATCAGGCTGCTTAACAATTCCTCTTTAACAACTGTAAATTTTGCAAAGACTAGACTGAAAATTTGAATATCATGAGTATGTTCCACCTATGCTCAAGAGTGTACTTTTAAGTAAAAATACTTTTTCTTCGGAAAAAGCTTCCATTCCTTTATACCAGGCAGAACAAGAACCAGCAGCCCACAAAAAGGGTCAGTAGACAAAATAACACAGAAAGCCCATTTATAAACCACTAATTTTGCATCAAAAAAGTTACCTACATGGTCAGATACTCACACTCTTATCTTTGTTCAAATCAAACAAAATTTAAGGATAAACACTACTTTCACAACCTCCTTTTCCTTACTTAGATGGTGCATCCTAATCTTAAAGCCTTATTTCTCTTGTTTTGTGGGTGTTCTGGTTTCACTTCACAATATCACAGCTGTAACAGGCAAAGTTATCTATAACAGCTCCCCAAAATTAGGCAATTCATAGGGCTTGGAAAACCATACCAAGTCAGCCAACATCAACCATATTCTGTACCAGCTTGTCGGGGCCAAGCTGCCAGGTGCCCTCCTACACTGGAGCATCTCTGCCTTGCTGCTCAGAGGCTGTGATTCAGACAGTACCATGCTGTAAAGATCTGGATTAAATCTAGCAAGGAAAGAGATCATTTATAAGTCATCTGTGGGTACATTCTGTCTTTGGTGTGTGGCTGAAGCTCCCGTTAACACTACATGAGCTGTGCAGGCCTATTGATGGGTGAATTACACTCCTGACAGAAAAGTGGTTTTTTGCTCAATGGATTTTCTTTGATGAAGTTGTTGGCTACTGCACAGTCATGTGTATATATTTAAGTGTTTCTCTGTGTGTAGGCATTTGTATATCTCTACAGTGATGATGTCAGTTGGACTAAAAATGCAGATAAAGCATTTCTTAAGCCAAAACGGGCCAAAGCTAATGTTCCCCATACAAACTTCGGTTTGGCCCTTATTTATCAAAACCAGAAAAAGTCTGACAGAAAAGGGCATCCAAATTGGCTATTCCAACCAAAAAAATAGAAGTTTGGGCCTTTCTTAATACTTACTTTATAGGAACCGTATGCAAAACTTTCACTTTCTAGAAAGTGGTTTTCTCTTGAACACACATCAGAACCATTCATCATCATATAATTGCAAGTTGTCAGTCAGAGCCGCACCCTTCACGCAGTGGCAGGCCGCCAACACATCTGTCAGAAGCACTCACAAGCTTCCGTGTATTATTGTAATCCCCTACAAAAGGAACAAGCCCATTCAGCCAGTCCACATTTTCCAAATCAAATGACGACTGCAAACCCTGAGCCTGGAAAAATAATAGCACTTATGCTAAAAATGCCACGCTTGTCAGGTGACCACCTGCCAGAAAGCAAATGTGAAATAACTCTAATCCCCACACGTAACATGTAGGTTTTAGGGAACTGGGTTCTTCACGTACAAAGGAGGGAAGCTGGGTTCTGTGCCTACACCAAAGTGGTCTCCAGTGGTGAAACAGGCTGTGGGGACAAATCGCTCAACCCTTTTGGCAAACGCTCCCTTCTTGCTCTCTAGACTCCACTAGGAAAAAATTCACCCTCTTCCTTAATACTTCTCTTCTCTTTTTGGGCTTCTTCTGTTTCCTTTCTCCTTTAACTAAAATCATCTATTTTTTATGTTAACACATACTCTTTTCTTCTTTTCCCTTTTTCTCCAGTACCACTTGAAAGACACGTTCTGCTCTGACAAGCTCCACTGTTAGCACCTCGGGACCATCCTGGACTTAGTGAACCTGAGTGCTTCAGCCAATGAGACCAAGGCAGGCAAGATTCTCTTCTTGGAAATCATACAAAGGACTCTCATGAAGAATTAAATAACTTTCAAGAAATTAAGTACTACTTTACACAGGGCTTCAGAAGGTCATTTGCAGAGCATATGCATACAAGAACCATGTACACTTTGGAAAAGGAAATAGAATAACGAGCTTTACCTCTCCTTCCACTAACTTTTTGCATTCTGTCTATGGAAAAGTATGACAGTTCAATGTTCAGAAACACTGAAACATTGCTCTTCAAGGCACCAGTGCAGCCACGTGAACCCAGCAAGACCTTCCAAGCAGCTTTGCTTCAGGAGGTGAGGCTGTGGATGGAGCCTAATGCTTCCTTATAACCAGCCAGATCTTTATAAATGCTCTGACCCCACTTCAAGTAATTTGCCCCTGGGAACTTTAAGGGAGCAGGGCCAGACAGTCAGCATGGATGCTCAACTATCATGATTGAGCTGCTAAAGGCTTTGTGCACTCCACACTGCCATAAGGCATTTTTATCAGCCCCTGATACTGGCAGAATGTGTATTATATATACAGACAAACACAAACATACATTTCTGAAACAATTTGAAAGATAGATGATGGTTGACCTGCTACAAAATTTATTTCTAAGAGCAAATAGAGAAAGCATTACTCCTGAGTGATAGCAGAGGAGTAAATTATACCTTCTCACTGTACAAAGGAAGGTAAATATTGTAACAAATCAACTCTCAGCTGTGCTATCTTCATATATATCTATAGCACACCTATATTCACACCATGGTTTTGTTCAAACTAGTGTTAAGGAAAATCTAACAGTTCTCAGATCATCTCAAGAGAAGGTCTCTGAGTACTGTAAAACTACCATGCAAGCATGAAGAAGCTGCAGATGCTTGTCTGCTCACTCCTGGACAGCCAGACCAGTCTAGCTGGTCCATCCCATTAGAGCAAAGCTGGAATACAGGAATATCAGAGTTTATCATCACACGCCTGCAAAACATGCTGGTTTTCAAAACACCAGTCTGGGGGAAAAAAAAATAAATCAGTCCCTCAATCCTTTCATGACTCAGTTTCTCAGACAGAGAGATAGTCTCTATCTCATACAACTAAGTGAAGAATTTAATTCTTTTGCAAAATATAAAATACAAACAGCTTTAAGCACAATAATATCTTTTTTCAATTACACTCTTAACTTCTACTTATTTACAAAGTTCATTTTTTTCAGAACTATGTCATATTCAGTAACTCTTAACTTTTGGCATGAATGAAGATCAAATTTTACTAAAACTGAATGAAATTATTTTGGGGCTTGAGACATCATGAGATGGTAATATCTGCTGTAAACTGGGTAAGTCAAGGTAAATGAATGCTTTCTCTGTTATATATATATATGTACATATGAGATACTAAATACACACAAATTTAAGTAGAACATATGGTCAACAAGAAATAAATAAAACTGAAAACACTTTACAACTACATGGCAAGTATCCAAACCAAATTTCAGGTAGCAGATGGCATGAATAGGATACATGTGAGAAACAGGCAATTTCAATTATCTCTAAATAGTTCATAAACAGGAAAATTTGGCAAACCACAATTTTTTTAAAATGGACTTGAAAAATAACATCGTGTAATAGAGATAACTGAATTGAAAACATAACAATGCAAAGTTATTAAGCTCATCCTGACTATAATTTCATAATGAGCATTAAATTATTAGATGTGACAGAAAATAGCTGCCCCAAATACTCGTGCCTGGAAAATATAATAATTAATTATTCTAAACAGGGCTCTGAATTTCATTTTAGTTATTACCATTAACCAAAAGTGGCCAAGAGATCTTGCTCACCAAGTCCTTTCTCAGGTTTTGTACAATCTAGAGATGGAAAAAAGACCAAATAGAATCTGGACCAAATAATTTCTTCAAACAGTTATTTAGATAAATTTCTGTGGGGTTTATTCAGCAGAAGTCAGATTTGCTCATAGATGTGATAGAAAAAATCATCTTGTTTTGAACTACACAGTGAAATAAAGTGCGAAAAGAAATTGTGTTTAAAACCTTTTATAAGTCCCACCACATGAGAATCTGGCTTTCATGAAAGAGTTTGCTCTCCTTTTAACTTACTTTTTGGAAAAATCAAGTGTGTTAAGTGATCTCTGAAATGTCAAAATTTGGTAAGTAGGACAGAGACTGGTTTCCCAGACATTTCATTGAGCTGCTTACAAGTGCTGTATAGAGTCAGCCAGGCAAAACACCTAAGAATCAATTCATCAGACACTGTACTATTGCTTTCATACTCCCTTCCCTAGGTCTCCTTTCTACGTAAGAAATGTGCCAGACAAAGATCCATTAGCTCAAATCCCTGAAGTTATTCAGATATCTAAATATGATTTAAGTGCCTAATTGCCATTTGTGTAATTGGGAGTTAGATAGCTAAACAATAGTTTGGGTGTCTGTATTCCACTGAGATATAAGCTTTTCTGTTAATGAAACTCTCAGCGTTCTCTATGAAAAAAATGGAAAAAGAGCTTTCAACCACTCCATTCTTAGGCTAGATTAAAGACAAACCCAAATAAAAGGAAAACAAAAAATCCTGCCTGCATAAATATAGGCATAATAAAGTAATTTTCACTGAAACATAGATTTTTTTTTTTTAACTCAGATTTAGTGTTTGCAGACAAGATAGCACCTCCAAATATCAGAAAAGAAAGGGTTTAGTGACTGCTCTGATTCCAGAAATATTTAGTAAGAATTGGAGACTCAGTTCAAATGATAAGTATTCTGCTTTTTTCGTGCTAATAAAGAGAATTTGATGTCTGGTAAAAAGGAAGGTTGTTCAGAAGGCTTTATCAACAGCACCTTCAGCCTGGCAAAACAGAGCCACAGCAAAATCAACAGATGCTTCTGAGCATCTCAATAACTGAGGTCTGGGTCTTTGAAAGGATGACTAGCTGCCACTTCATAACTGTCATTTGAAAGAAGAAAAGTGTTACTTAATGACAGCTGGGTTTCACTGCCCAGATGAATTGGAATAATACATAGAACCCATGTATTTTATGTACATGGAATGCTTATGAAACTTATTTATACATCTGTGCGCTTATAGCTAGATACAGATACAACTGCAGTATTTTAGAACTTTTAGCTACAGTGCTTGAGTCAAATTACATCTCTCATTCAAAGCTGGTGGGCCCATAAGTTTTGGAAGTTCAAGTTCTAAGTGCTGAACGTATCTCAAAAATCAGTCCCAGTGTGTTTCAAGTTAGGCATCCAAAGTCAGTAACCACAACTGGTCATTTGGATCACTGGAAAGTATGTTCACAGTACACACAACTGCAGAGTCAAGGCACTATGAGCTAATTATCACTTCCATCAGAAAAACAGGCTGCTATATAATACCTTTCAGACAAAGCAACACAGGAGCCACCAGCTGTGAATATGTTTTTAGAATCCAGAGCCTCCCTGGGCGGAGGCAGCTACTTCTTTTGAGGACCTTAACCCTTTCTCATCATACCTCAGACAGCCCTTTCACAGGTCCTTCTACCACAACTCACAAAGCTTATGCTGCAGTTTCAACCTTGGAAGTTTGAGACACAAAAAAAGCTACTAAGGAGTTGTCAGAAACATCAGTAGCTACCCCACACATTAGAAGCCCCAGTCAAGCAGGGACCTCTTGAGCCCATGAGTCCTGTCCTCAGTAAGTACAGGTAATCATACAATAATCAGCACCAAAGTCTGCAAAGTTCACCATGCTCCACATTGCTACTCACTCCAAAATGAACACGGTTCTGATTTCAGAGTGGTTATAAGAGCAAGGGTTCAGCA
>NW_008609226.1:83596-84552 GCF_000691845.1 Merops nubicus
TCAGCAGACCTTGGGTTTAATGTGATTTTTCCTTCCCTACTTGCCTGCCACCTGACAGTCCTACAAAAGAACAATTACCACTCTCGTCCTGTCCATGCCTCAAAGCACAGGAGATTGCCTGGCTTTGTAAAAGAAAGATCCTCTATTAAGAATACTCCTTACTCAATCTGTGGTATTAAAAAAGACAAAACTTTCTAAAATTTAAAAGTGCAGCAGAAAATTCAGACCTAATTCTTAACACAAATTAAGTGAATCCTAATGGGCCAACAACCAGTTTCAAACCAGTAAATCAGTATGCTTAATGTCAGCAGCTGATAAAGCAGAAGCACATGCTCTGCTTCACTAATGGCATAAAGAACATTCTCTGATTGTCTTTTGGTTGAAGCCAAATGTTTGTTGGTTAAAACAAGATTTATTTTAGAAACATTAATTTCCAATAGCATGCAAACTGATTTATTTTCTACTAAAATCTAGGAGATTACTCTTAGTTTAAAAAGACTTCCATAATGGTTTCTGCACAAGGTTATCAAATTATATTTCTTGGCCCTTAACAGCCATCTATACTTTCTCCTGGCTAGGAAACCTTCCCACAGTATATTATAGTACAATATGTGAGCTACTGTGTTTGAAGTTACAGCTCATTTTATCAAGCCTGTGGAGTGCTGCACTCCCTTGGAACTAATAGATCAGTGTTTTCTTTGATTTTGTATTTTCTTTGTTTGAATAGAATACTAGATGCTAAGGCAACAAAATATCAAATATTCAATATATAACTGTTGAAATATACACATACATAGTTCTATTCTAGGATCATGTTTGGTGTGATATATACCATGTGACAGCTGCTGAGATTCCATTTATCCCACATTTACACCAAGAATCAAGTAGTTAGATTTTCAAGAAAGTTCAACGGCCTTTCAAGCACACAAACCATGTGAAGACTTTCTCTGAAGCAT
>NW_008609226.1:84586-102043 GCF_000691845.1 Merops nubicus
TGGGTGACTAAATAAGAGCTGCTTCAAATTAGGGCCATTTGAGAATCTGGCCCAGTGCAGGTATCTCAGAACAACTGGAAGTCCAGCTAGCATCTTTAACATAAGCGGGGTACATTTGGGGCATAACAGTATTACCTAAGTAAGAACTGCAAGATCAGTGTCATAAATTGTAAATTTTACTTTTTCAAATTGTGACCACACTAATTTTAAGAAACCAGATCATTTCAGTGTCTTGGAGATCAAAGTAAATAAGTGGTTTCATGAAAGGGTCAGCTGAAAGTATCTGGCATGCAGTGGCTGACAAAAGATTAAAATGCAATCACAGATGAAGCCACAACTTGAAAGAAATCATGTCTTCTTGAAAAGATACTTAATACTAATAGATGACATACTTTTACTTGAGTTTGGATCATCTATCCTCATGACTCATTATGTATTTGAGTACATCAATTATATCATAAATAATTTATATCATTACAATGTTCTGTGGTTTAATGTATTTAAAACTGTTTCAGACAGACGAGGGTCTTACACATCTCACACACCTCAGCAGACCAGGGCACTAAGAATGAAGCAAAACCTTCTTGTTAATAAGTATTCATACTTGTTTCATGTAAATAAATTAATTCAAAAGGTATCAAAGCGTAGTGTAATATCAAGCACACGCTAGGGTGTCAAATTTAGAGACAAGGTATCTGAAGCAGCAAGGTTAACACCTTTGCCCAAACTCAAAGCGAGTCACTGAAATCACTGTGCTTCTCTCCAGATTCGGAGCCAACTCCTGGAACACAATGGAAAACCTAACAAAAACAGACCTTGTAGGAAACATTCTCTTAGCATGATCACAAACACTGAAAGGCTGGTTGACATTTCCAAAGCTGCAAAGGGAATTTGGATGCCGCCAATTCTCATTAACTTTAATGGGAACCGGGCATCCAAATCTCTTAGGCGGTTCTGCAAATCCCACTACAAATGACCATTTAGGTGGTGAGCATGAAATGGTATTGCCTGCCAGGCACCTCCATCTTCGAGAGCTACGTAAAGTGCAGCTCCATTGTTTTCATCCTTGTAGAAGACTACATGAGGTAAGTGAGGCTGTGCACTCACGGCTACACAGAAGTAATTTTTCCTGCCACTTGCAAGTTGCAATTCAATTGGTTTCTTTAGGCTATCGCTAGGAAAGACAAGACAAAGAAAACAGATAGGGAAACAATCACTGCTGGGAGATAAAAGTAAATTCACTGTAAGTTGGTATTTCTGAGCAGACGCTTCTGAAATACGTGGGCTTTTTACTTCACTTTTAATGGAAATATTTGGCATTATTAGAGTGCTGTATTTCTCACCTATTCATCTTTTACTTTCTATATGCCCATCTTTCTGACTAACACCTTGGCATTCAAACAAGTACGACGCTCAAAAATAAAAAAAAATAAAACCTGTATAAATGACAGTGTTCAACCATGAACACATTGTCTTTTATGAATATTATAATCACAGAATCAATAAGCCTACAAAGAAAAAACAGGACACAAAACGTGTTTTGTCATTTCTGACGAAGTTATAAAAACAACAGACATTCAATATGCCAAGTGTTCTTCAATCCTTCATAATCATAGCCTTATTGAAGTGAGGACAAAAAGGGTCTAATTGCATAGGAGCAATCTCAATGTAATAGGTTATACACCCAGGCACTGCTGCACAATACAACAAAAACAACGTTCCCTGTGTATAGCAGAATGTCATCTCTCATTTTCAGGCAATTACCTTCTTTCTTGTCAACAGTTTTAATAACCTCCATCATCTCTAAAAGACTTTTGCTTCAGTTAAATAATTTTCAGCTTTTTAATATGCAAATGTGCTTGTTCATATGCATGGGTGAAGTGGCGCTGCTACTTGAAATGTGTCAGTACATTGTGGAGCACCTGCACCTCGGGGAAGCTTGATTTAATTGACACCTAATACTATTCATTATTCCACTTAGTGAGCAACTCCTATTAGTCACCTGTAGGTTTTCCTATAAGCAGTGCTTTGGCCACCAATGAAAATATGAATATTTCTATAAATAGAATGGCCATATTTAGCAAAGGGGGTTCACTACTGGTGAGTCTGGAACATATCTCATTGGGAATATTTCTTAGGATTCTCCCCCCCACCATTCCTCTCCAAAACTTTTCTTGACTATGACAGAAGTCAACAGTAACTCCTATTTAAAAAATATTTCATCTGTTTTAAGTATTGACACCCTAATTCTAGGACTGTATTAAATGAACATTGTGTGAAGTCTGCAAAAGAGAACAGGGAAAAGGACTCAAGGTGGGTGTTTTTTATTCATGTAGCTGCTGTTTCCTTAAAGTGCAAGCTGCGTTGGACAATTCCAATGTCTGCTTTACATGATCTGAATGTAATCATTGGCTGTGCAGAGAAAGGCAGAATATGTGTTATTAATTGAATATTCCTGTAATAAATATTTACTATTATAGCTTACTTTAACCTTATCCAGCTAATAGCCAATTTTGCTCAATTGTGAAGGATGCGCAACAAAGATCTTTAAATTGCCACGTGAAATAATTACATTAAATATGGGATTCTCTGTCTTTCCTGATATGAATGTGACAAATATATGCTATAAATGGATGCAGCTTAAGACTGCATTGTTCTTTTATTGCTGTCTTACAACCGAGGCAGAGTGCACCGTATGTGCTGAGTTGATGATATCGGGGTTGTTTCTTTACCACATGGTCTGTAACCTTATTGTTCAGGCCACATTTCTTTCCAGCATTAATGCATTTGTTAGTCCCAGAAGGCTTAAACTACAGATGTTTAACATCCTGCTTATGGACAGATCATCTGGAATATGAACTGAGAAATCTATACAACTTATTAGTGTATGTTACGAGTGTAACAGAGATTTAATAGTCTGTTCAAACTAGATTAGTGAAACCGTTCCTTATAAAAATGCAACTTCTTGAAATAGGCACATGTAAAAATGAAAGATTAAGGCATTCTTTTGACTAAAATATGAATTTTATCAGAAGAATTTATCACTAATTAATGCTGTTTACATAACAGTGCATGTAACATTAATTACAGCTTTCAGAACGTTAACTGCAAACCTTTTTTTTTTTTTTTTCTCCTGTGAGCACAGATTTACTAGTATGTTGGAAATCAGAGCTCTTTTGAGGTTTTTTTTTCTGCAGTGTATTGAAAGTGATCATAAATCAAGTCTAGAATTCAAAGACAGTTAAGGACACAGGCAGTAAAAAAGACTGAGTAATGCTAACCCAGAACTCCAATCATTTTTAAAGTAAGTGGGGAGAACACTGGTCAACTAGGCGATTGTTGGTATCCCCCAAAATGTAATCTCCAAGCTGAAGAATGGCAGCTGGCAGAACAGCTGGTGAATAGGATTAATGTCAGAAGAAAGAAATAAAACTCAACATATGTCCAAGCCTGCGGTGCTGGGACTGAGCATGATTGTACCCCGACGGATACCATGTGTACAGCTGGAAAGTGCCACTGTGCCATGCTTCTCTACCCCACAAGGTCATTTCTAAGAAGTATAGCTAATATCTGAACTGAACTTTTCCTTGAGAACTCTGGCTGATTAAGAAATGAATAAATAAGCTTCACAGTGCAAATATTTTGGACTATTTTAACCCACTCTGAGTGTTTTTTCATAATACAATCTTAACTTAAAAAGCAGATTAGTATTAAAATGGACAGATTGCACTAATGTAAATATAATTTTAAAGCCATTTAAACCTTTTAATCTCATCTCATTCAGATTTCCACATTCAAGGTTCAAATAATACCAAACCTACATGTCTAATAAAATAATTTCATTTCAAAGTACCTGCATATCTTACTAAAAATAAATTTTAATAAACAGCATGCATAGCTTGGATATGCAAAAGAAATTCAGAAAATTTAAAAAAAAAAATTTGACTACCATTTATTCATATTTATATTTTGAAATGTTAGCTCTTAAGGATATTTCAGCTCATGTTTTAGCATGCTCCTATTTTTTTTACCATGGAGGGCAGTTGCTGGATTTGGTTACAGTGAAGAACAGTAAACATGCAAAAATTCCTAACCCATGAGAAAGGCCCAAGTATTTTTAGAAGTTTGCAAGGAGCAAATTCTGCTCAGTCTCCATTTTTCTACTAGGAGCTTGAAACGGATGCTATGAGCTAGATAGCAAAGTTCATACACAGTCAGATTCTATACCACAATTGTGTGCAGTGAGAAAGAGCACAAAGGGTTAACACAACCAGGTTTGTTCTGTGCTTGTCATTTTCAAATATGGTGATTTGGGGTGCATTTTGGATAGGGAATATTAAAAAAAAGTCCCAAATCTAGGTTACTTTTTAAAATACTGGCTCCAGCTATGCTCACTCTGCTCACTGGAACTTAAAAACATTTATTTGATGAAAATGCAAGAATTATTGAAGTTGCAAATCGTACCCACATCCCAAAACAGACTTGTCTTCCTTTTATTTTCTTTTTTTCATTCTATTTTCTTTGTTGTCTTTTTCTGTTCTTTTCTTTGCCTTTTTTTTTTTCCTGTTATTTTTTGTTTTCCTTTCTGGCATCCCATCAGGAAACATGCAGTGGAATAATATCCCACACACTCCTACCAGAGGAAAAGACACATGCATCTCGAAGGATGCAAGCACGCAAAGCTACCTTGGTACCTTAAAATGGAACATCCAACTGATGCTCCATCTGTCAGCTGCAAGACAGCAACAGGTAACAAGAGGTAATGTTTTATTACCCATATGAAGTTGACTTCACTAAGGAAGGTAACTATTTTTTCCGCTTAAAGAAAATAGTCAAGAAATGGCAGGCAACCCTAGTGACTTGTTCAGCTTCAAAATGCATTCTGACTTTTAAAAAATCACAGTTAGTATTTTAACAATGGAAATCCTCTAGAGTAAGAGGCATAGAAGAGCTGCAAAAACACAGTACAGATAAGAAACTTGAGCTGGTTTGAAACAAGTGAATGCCAATGGCCACAACTGTTACTGACTTGTAAAAAGTGTAATTAAAAACAAAATTTCCACTGAAACCTCTCACCTGTTTTTGTTTATCAGAGCCTTACATAATGCTCACAGAATTTTAGATATCATGCTATGTTACAGACAAAACTAGAGGCCTTTTGTTCTTTAAACAGTTCTTATCTTGGTATAACCCCATTAGTGGCCTATTTTTATGTGAGCTAGAGTAGTATGACCTATAGTTTGTGTCTAAGAAACTTCTATTGTGTGTTTATCCTCTTACCAAAGATACTTCACAAATTGTGTTCCAACACTTATTTAAAATGGCAGTATAGCCTATTTTTCACATTGACTTGGAAATATCTATCCATTTTCCATTTATTTAGAAATACCTACCCATTTTTATCATGTTCTCCTACCCATTTTCCAAAACAAAATCAAGAAGGAATATGGGAAAATACCTGTATATAATGATAGTAAAAGTATAACACTTATTATGTTCTCATGCCCTGATGACTCCAGTAAGAAAAACGCTGAGACGTTTTAGTCTCTCAGAACACACATATCTGCATTTCTAACAAAGGTAAAACTTCTAGAGAATGATTTTGAGCTCCCTTGAAGAGGGATTCATATGTTAAAGTCTAAAAGTCTAATCAAGAAAGGAAAGTTTAGATAGTTTTCATCACATAAAATTATTTCATTCAATTTTAAGGTAGTCTTGATTCTAAGTAAGAATCTCCAGCAGCACTCATCTAATATCATTATGTACTGGCAAAAATGTTTTTGTTTGCATTCACAGAAAAGGGAAAGAAAAGCACATCGCTTATTAATATCTACCGAATTGTTTAAGAGGATTTTTAAGATACAAGTTAAAAGAATTTCATAATTTCGATTTCTCCTTTTCATTTAATAGTAGACATTCATTAGGACCCACACACTGTAATAAATTATAATAATTTCAAACAAGAATTAAATTACTAGGTACCTAGTGAAAGAGCCATTTTTTCTTAGGTACCCTGTAATCTAACTGTCAGATTTAAAATCTATTCCCAATCAACTCTTCACAACATTCACATTTATTCATCTATGCTAAATTAATAAAAGGTGTGAATAATACCGACAAAATTGATCATTATTGTTCATGTAGATTTAGAAAATTATAAGGTAATCTAAAATATAAAAGGAATGGAGGGAAACTCTTACAGTTCTTATAAATAAATTCATCCTTTGCTATATCTTTTTTAAATCAGGAAAAATATTCAACAAGAATTTATTTAGATTGACTAGAAAAGCTATTTAATAAACTGGACATCTCAGAATATAACTATCTTTTTATTTCAAAAACTATTAAAAGTTGATGATAACTCTAATGCAACATGAGAATTCACCCAAAATCTTAAAAAGTAATGCTGAAACACCAAAAATGTTACCCCCGTGTAAGCTGGTATACAAATATTTGTAGCTTGAGCCTAGGGTATGCTAAGCACCTTTCATGAGGTCCAGAGTGAGATCAGCTAACACGAAAGAAAGTGGGAATTGAGGTTTGTCAGAATCTCTTGGAATCCAGATCTGACCAAATACGGCACCCTGGAAAACAGGGCGAGCATCCCTCCTCTTCATCTGAGTAAAGAGATATAAAAGGGGGCAGCATTCTCCAAGGAATCAAGGTGTTACACAACCATCTTTCCTTACACAGAGACTTACCAGCAACCAGAAGTAACCACTGGGTATTATTACAGCTCTACATAAACCCAGAGACAATGTCTATATTAGACTATCCTGTCCTTTGCACATTTGCAGTAATTCCTACCATCTAACCCCACTGACCCTCTCCCCCCTAACGGGGATCCCTGCAGATAAAGTAAAGCATGTCAACATCTGTTCCCATTCACACCGATTTTAATTTACAAAAAGAGCTTTGCTGTTTTCAGAACAGGCTCCAGAGCACAATGACAGATTTAAGGCCTTTAATGGGGTTGCGTTTTGAGTGTGTCAGCGTTTCATTCTCACCAGGACTTGATTCTAAGGGGCTGCACCAAAGGAAGCTGCAGGGGGGGGATGGAGCCACAGCAAGGGTTTCTCCTCACTACTACACTGTTTACCTATAAACCAGCTGACAAAGTTTTAATGTCCTTAACAAACCTCTGTGTGTGTTGCTTTGACCAGAAATGGGAGATCCAGAGCACTGGTGATGCTGCTCCTCTCCCCGTTTTCATTCTTTGAGCTCCTTCTACAGCCACACACCTTCTGATCCTCAGCATGTCTTGCTGGGGTACATGCTCCAAGCTGCTTTCTCATGACACAGCTCTGTTCTCACTGACCTCTGAACCCACTGATTTTTGTGAAAGCAAAGCTAGGTCAAAGCTTTTTTTTGTTTTGTTCTTACAAATTTCACAGTAACTAACTATCATTTTTCTGAAGTTCTTTTAACTTGAATTTTATAGGTTACCTTGTAAACATAAAGAACTTAGCCTACTAGAAAGTTGCAGAGCACAGACCGAAGATCACAGTTGCACAAAAACAATTCACAGAGTTTCAGGGGATTCACAGTGACTCAAAACAATTTTTTCCATCTCCTCAAGACAGTTTAGTTGTCTCTTTTTTTTTTTAAGATACACAGCATGAAGAACAACTTGGAGAAACAATGCACAAGTTGTGTTGTAATCACAGAACAGCTAAGACATGAGCAGCTGAGCAGAAGGAAGATGGGCAGTGGAATGCCATACAGTAATCAGCACTGTTGACTAATCAGAATTTGAGACACTAGAAGGTAATAAGGGTATTATAAGGAACGGCTTATTGAAGGAGCAGCTGTTTATGTGTAGCTCACTGTTTAAATGAGTTCCACTAGATTGCCACGCTGTTTTGGTAAAAAAAAAAAGTTTTTCTCAAAAAAAAAAAAAAAAAGAAAAAAAATGTATCAGGAAGAACAAGGGTGAGGGAGGAAATATCTGGGTATCCCGACTGCAAGGATGTTAACAGAAGCAGCTGTCTAGGTGCTGGGGACCTCTAAAACATGACATAAATTCAGTGGCCCTGGAAGTTACAAAAGAATATTCATTACTTAGGCAAAGCTTAAATGTCATCTTTGTTAGCCTCCACTACTCAGTGTTGTTGCCATGGGCACAAGAGCTGAGGTGGTTATGAAGGGTAATAGACAAAGAGGAAAAAACCAAGAGAAAGTATAACTAAAAACAACTACAGAGCCGTTTTAAGATATTTATATTTGCACTGGCAGCCAATAAACACAATAAATAAATTCAACCTAATTTACAAAACAAGCCAATTTTCATATCCCTCCACATAAACATAATAATAAAGTAGTGCTATGATCTCAACTAGGAAAATCTAATTAAATAATGTAGAAAGACCAAAAATAGAAACAATATTCAAAATTGCACCAGTGAAAGCGACAACTCACTGTAACTCTCAGACAATAATGTTGTTCAAATCTATGTGCCATAGGGTTGTTCAACAGTTTTTGTTTGTTTGTTTGCTTTTGGAAGCCAACCTCCAGTTTTTTTTTTTAAAAACGCCTTTGAACTGTTGGGAGCAGAAAGGAGACTGCCTAATAGTAGTGGGAATTTATCGTAATCCATTATTTTAAATATTCTACTTCGGACAGCAAGGGCTTGGTAATGTTTAAAAGCAGTCAGCAAGCAGTGGAAACTCTGGTATCTTTTGTAACAGTTCACATGTCAAACTGGCAAAGTGCCCACAGTGTACGGCAGAAAAATCTATTTAATGTCTGCCCCACAAGGCGACATGAGGCTTGATTGGCAGAAAGCAGAGAGTGGCTTTTGATCATGTGTCCTAACAAGCAGTTCCAGCTCCTGTCTCTTCGGCTGAGCGGCTCCACATTACCTATTCAAAGAGAAGTGACAGGCCACTGCACCACTCCTTGGCTCTAGTCTCACGCAGTGGGAGCTATGCTGGAGACAGAGCCACTGATTAAATATATCACTTTTTCAAGACAAGCAGGTTGTCTGAATCAAAGTTGGACAGAATAGACTCAACATTATTAAAAGGGGATATAAAACTGGAGTTGAGTGATGTTAGGCCAGTTTGTACAGCCTCAGGGATTCACAGACTGACAAGGGGAATAAGGAACAGCAGAACTCATAAAGCAGGGTCAGAAATTAGCTGTGACACCTTGGCCACTTTCCCATCACTTCAGGGCCACTGTGTTTCAAATCCTGTAGTCTCTTTTTGGCCTTTTTTTTTTTTTTTAATGATTTTGTGTGCATGGAGGGGGAGGGGAAACATAAAAATCATTAACTACTTAAAGTTGCAAATTGGAGTTTTACAATAAAAGATAAAATATTAGCCGTGTTTTGCCACCTAATATACAGTGTTTCTAATTAGATTGGGGCCTTTTTCTTGTATTCTCATCAGCCAAATTATTGTCATCAAATAATTTGTTGATACAGCAGTAGCTACTCTTGCTCTAAGGAATAACTGAAAGCTGGGGAAAATTACTGAATAGAGATGCTTATTACATTGCCTTGTTAGTTCATTAACAAATTGGTTTGATTTTTGAGGTTATATGTCTGGTCACTGCCTGTTGTGTTATCTGATACACAGAGAGGCAACAGATATGATACAGTCTGGTCATTATACCACAGAAACAACAGACACATTAAAACTTGGAAAAATAATGCTCAAGCTAGATTTTTAATTACAAGTATAACTGCAGATATAACTAAACCTATTAATAAAGCTGCAGCAACTGTATTTAAACAGAAAAAAAAAAATAAAAACAAAAACACAAACAGTCCACAGAGAGAACAGAAAGTGAAACACAGGAAGCTTATTTTACTTAGAGATGTGTGTGCATGCCAGATTTTTAAAATTACTTCTGGGCTATTCAAAGTTCTGTGAAAAAAGTTAAAATTATGATATAAAATCTAGACAATTTTTCCAGTACTACTCCTGCAATAATTTCATTGAAATTAATAGAGTCAGGAATAAACTTGATTCAATATTTATTTTTCACCACGGTAAGTTTTTGTTTCATTGTAAATATTTAAAAGCGATCTGCTTGTTACATATTTAAGATAGGATAAGGAGTGCTAAGACCCACACTGAGAATCAGAGCTGGTTTAAATATTGAAAAGGCAGGTAAATTTGAAGACAGAGTAGAAAGAGCTGAATCCTGCCCTCCTGCATCTCCCTGAACACATACAGCACAGCTATAAATGCAGACACAAGTCAGACTTAAGGTGGTGTTAAACTAACAAGAAATTCAGCACAGAGCTCCCAATGTTTTTGGTGCCACTGCACTAGACTGTAGTGTTCAGAGTTCCTCCAGATGGGTGAAAGAGCTTGCTTGCTTCAACATTTTTAAACAAATAAAAGACAGGGGAGTATTCAACATGGGTTTTTTTAGGTTCAGTGAAGATCATGATTCACCGTAGAAGGTGATGTCACTTCAAGTTCTTCAAGAAATGTGAGGAGGCAACAGTGCATTATAGCTTCATGTCAAAATATGGCACACGCTTATGTAAAGCCTTAAGTAAAACAGTTAACAAAAAGAAAGATGAAAATAAACAAGCATTCATACATGGGGCACTGTGCCCGGGAAGTCTGGGCACCTATGTAAGTAAAACTAAAAATAAATTATGATTAATAAAAGAAAACAGCTATTAGATACATTCCAAAATGCTAGGCTTTAGAACAAGACATTTTGGCACAGCTTTACTGATTGGCAGCCCATGTGGAAGATTGACCCAAGAGTGCAGTAGAATGGGTGCTGCTGGGCAGGATGGAGCACTGCTAACAGGAGCTGACTGGGGATATTTACACAGTACTTGCCCTCACCACTGTATTTAACAAGTGCTATTGCACTCTTTTTTCGTGAATACCACAATCTAAATTCTACAGAAACACTACCACTTCTTTATATTATTAAAGTAATACAGAAGAGGAAGGATTTAAACACACTAACTACTATTAACTCTTGCTTCATTTTGGAGATCAACACATCAATGAGTAAATAAGGAAGAAGCCTGGCTACAATTTGGAATTAGAAGAATTTATCACAATCCAAAATATAATAGAATAGAATAATGTGCTTCCACTTGTGAATCACGGAAACATGTAGTTCAGAACATCAAATTACATTTTGTTCCTGGTTTTCACTTTGCACTCATCAGCTACTCACTGGGACTGAGAGTACACATGCAGGGCTAAAACCTGAACTGTAGAGACAAACAGGGCTAATAGGGCTCAGACAGGGGTTGAGAATACTACCATTGAAGTTCATGATAAAGCCCTTCTTGGCTTTAAAGGGATCAGTTCAGCAGTGCAGAACTAGAGCCATTAAAATAAACCATATTTGAGACCACGTCTGAGGTATTGTGTCCATTTCTGGGCTGTCCAATACATGAAAGACATGGGCAAACCGAAGAAAGTCCAGCCATGATTTGCCACAAGACAACCAACTTGTCTGAGCAACTCTCTTACGAAGAGAGGCTGAGAGAGCTGTGAGTGTTTAGCCTGGAAAAGAACAGGCTCCAGGGGGTAATATATAAATATGTGGTGGTGGGAGTGCAGAAGACAGACCCACACTCTCTCAGCGATACACAGTAGCAAGCCCAGAGGCAAATGGGACAAATGGAAATAACGGATATTCCTTTGAAACGTAAGAAAAGCCTTTCTTATTGTTAGGATGACCAAACACTGAACAGGTTATAGAGTTTCCACCCTTGGAAATACCAAAAAACCAGCAGGATGTGGTCTGAGCAACCTGTTCTAGGCAATCCTGCTCTGAGCAGGAAGGTTGGACCAGGCAATCACAAGCGGTGCCTTCCCACCTCAGCCACCCTGTGATTCTCCAGCTCTATGAGACCATCTGCAAACTGAGTGCAGGAGAACATGGGCAGAAGGTCACTAAAGTAAAAACAGTAAGGCTCTTAACACATTGGCCGACACACTTGAAAGAAGAAGGCTGCTTTTAATGATGACATCCTGAATTTTATGATGCCGAACTGAGCAGTTCTTTGTAAAAAGTTTAAATTCAAACTCCAATTTCCTCCCTCACATTATAAATACTCTAGAAGATTTCCAAACTTTTTAACATCGAATTCTCCCCATTACAAATTTCAGGGAAAATAAAAATGTCCAAAAAAATACTCAAATAAAGCAGTATTTTAAATGGAAACAAGTAGTTCCCACCCCTAATTCCTACTTGTATTTAATAATATACAATAGTAACAATGGTGTTGAATGGATTTAGTCTCCTTATTATAATATTTGTTTAGGGTTAATTAACACGGCTGAAGACTAATCTTAATAATTGTTGTTTCCACTGGAGGCAGGTTTCCCTCAGGAAAGAAATGGCAGCTTGGTGTTTCAGAGTAAAGCACAGAGGTGAGAGCTGCTCTCTCCATTAGGTGCAGAGAGAGTCTGAGCATGTAGCTGCCTCACACAGCCAGGCAGCAAACGCCTCTGTCTCTCTTGTGGCAACCAAATAAAGTTGTCAAAATTATTTTTAAGTAATGATAAGGTGTCTAAACCAAATACTGTACAGAAAAAAAAAACATAAGGAATATATCAGCATTTAAAATGTATATGTTGCTGGGCATTTTTACTGTCATTTCTTTAAGAAAAGCAGATCTAATTAGCTGTATCTCTAAAGTGCGTACCTAGCATTTTTATTACGTATTATAACATTTTGCTTAGAGTTGACATTTTTATTCTGACAAGCACTGTCTGGAGAGCTCTCAATAAATAATACATTTACAATTTTCAGTAAATAAGCACTGGACACAAATCGTTATCCTTCCTTACAGCTGCCCTGCTCTAATAGTGCTTTTACAAGTAAGGTGACTATTCAGTCTAATGCAATACTCTCAGTGCTGGAAAGATATTTTCATTCATTACCCCAGTCACAAGCACTTAAAGCACTTTTCGGCCCTGTTGCAAAACAGCAGGAAAAAAAAACAAATAAGATCAACTGAAACTAAAGTTCATCACCAAACAATTCTGAGGCCATTCACCCTACAGAATTTGGAAAACACAACTGCATAGAAGATTAGCCACATTCGAGCCCTATCTTTCCCTCATACTTTTTATAGTTACATTAGCAATTTTAAGAAGGGAAGTACTGCAGCCTAGTCCCTACTATTAACCTGACGACTAGAAAATGTATTTCAGCTCCCACTTTGAAGCATAATCTCACCATAACGTTGTTTGTGTCACAGTTCATCAGAAATCAATGAAGTTTGAATTTTTCTGCTGCCAAGATCACACAACTGCAGCTACTCTCCATCCTTTTCCAGCTATTTACTCACACGACTCACCACAGAGCCCAATGTCAGTTGTACCCATCCATACTGAACTTGCCTTTCTTACTGCCCTAAGGAGAAAGCTGCCTATTTAGACATGCTTTTTAAATAATGTTTTTATAATACTAATAACATATAAACGGTGTAAAAGATAGCACATCCATACCATGCCAAAAAAAGGAGACAAAAATGTATAGGAGCATAGTGAAGAAAATTATAGAAAATGGAAGCATGGAGACAATCTATTGCACAATAACAACTGAATTAAATTGTATCTGGCAGTGGACAATGTCAGAATTGAGTAGTACAGTGGGATAAAAAAATACATATATGAGATGACCCCTGAAGGTAAGACCTTGGAAAACAGTCACTGGAGAGGAACTGGTTGGAAAGGTCAGTATCTGTTGGCACCGAGAAGATTTCAGCCTGCTTCAGAAAAAGACATTTCCTGAATGTAGTGTGAGCATCTCAAAGCAGTGAAAGTAAACATATACCCAGAAGTACTTTAAAGAGGTATCATAGCTAGAAGAGATGCCCAGTCTTCAGAATCAAGACCTGAATTTTAGATTTTCCCCATATTAGGATCTGAGCTACGATCAACCCTGTGTATGAGCAAAAGCAACAGTTCTGTAGAGGTGCAGAGGCACAAAGCTTCCACAAGAAACCAACCTGCACTGGAACACTGAAATCCAGAAAAGTAGACGCTCCATAAAATGGCACAGATCCTCTACCTATGTAACTGCCTGACAGTATCATTCTTCATGGTACCTCTGGAAAGCCTCTACTGAGCCCCATTTCTGTGCCATGGACAAATTTATGAAGAAAACTGAGAGGAAACTTTCAAATGTAGCATGAAATGTGCTGAAGAATTACTATGCTGTAATCCACAGAGAACCTCTGAGGAATCACTAGATGCTCAAATGTTCCAGCATTGGGCAAGACTGTGGCAGAGACAGCCAAAGAGTAAAAAGTAAAGGTAAGGTGTAAAGATGACTACATGTGCCAGTTTCTCAGATAAAAACTGTGAGACGGTGCTCTGACAGACTTCAATGACATAAGACAAGAAATAATTAAAAAATGCATAAATTCTCATATACTTAGGAGGATAAATAAAATTATGAGACAAATACTAATGACCCGACACAGTATAGTTACACAGGCCACCTTTGCCTTTACCAAAAAAAAAAAAATTACCTAAACATATGTTTCATTTTAAGTGAAGTTTTGTTTAATGTGAATTTTATTTAAAGTGAATTTAAATTTAAGTTATTTCTGTTTTAAACAAGAATGACTTTTTGGTTGAAAAAGTAAATACATCAGTGAGAAAGACACTGGGCTACATCTTTTAGTTACCAGGAAAATAACCCCAAAAAACATTTTCTTTGTGGTAATGCTCCTAGAAAGCCCTAAAGTACTTTAATATATTAAGACATAGGAGTTCACGGTACACTTCAAGAAATGAAATCTTAGAAATTTTATGATCTATAAAACTTTTCTACATAAAAGAATATATTCTTCCAAAACAGCAACACAAATTGCAAGAAAAAGGAGGGACTGATGTGATTTTACCAATATCACTGGATGGAAAAAAAAAAAAAAAAAAGAGAGTGAATTACATTTAATTATATGGTGAAGAGGCAAGGAGTTCAAGAAAACAGCAGCTTAGGAAAATATGCCTCATATCTCTCCTCTAACTTGACCAAGTCATCTGTTTATTGTGTGGACTTTGAAACTTTTGTGTTTTTATTTTGGAACCATGTTTGGAGCTTCACAGAAAAATTCTTTAGCCTAGATACTAACATATACAGCTTCTACCAAAGAACAACTAAAAGCTATGTATTAAATTAGCTGTACACATAACTGATTCTGAATTTGCTTACAAAAAATTATTTCTCTGAAAAAGGAAAAGGAAAGACCATGAGGGCAGTACCTAGCAGATGTGGCAAGGTTTTTCAAAGATGACAAAAGGATTTTGAAGGAGGGATGGTTTTTTCACATGCAAAGGGCCTGTTCTCTAGCTGAGAGGAATGCCAGTTGCCATTTACAAATCCCACAGGTACTCACAAAAAGTAGGACAGTAATATTAATTCATTTTTAAAAACTAGTTTGGATAATCCTAATACCAAAACCCAGTAGCATTTTTAACGCCTTGAAAGAAAACATCTGTAGCATTCAAGAGAACTGAAGAATAAAGAACAGAGATCTATAAAAGCCAGGCATTTTAGAGCAAGCAGGGATTGTGCCTTCATCAGTGAAAAGTGGGCGTATATAGCACACCCCAAGACAGATAATTTGAATTAAATCTCAGTCAAAACTTCTGAAAAGCATTTTAAAAATATTAATTGACCACAGATGGTCAGTAGTTTCCTTCTAGACCTGAACCAGAAAAGA
The DNA here is from genome assembly GCF_000691845.1 of Merops nubicus. Taxonomy (NCBI): domain Eukaryota; kingdom Metazoa; phylum Chordata; class Aves; order Coraciiformes; family Meropidae; genus Merops; species Merops nubicus. Next base: position 100,263 of record NW_008609226.1, read on the forward strand.
GAATTCCTGGTATGTCCCTCAAAGATTGTGCTTAAAACTATACCAGAAAATAAGTGCATGTGTCTGAACTGTGTTCTCAGCTGTGGCAGGCTTAAAAGAGAGAATACAAAACTGAAACTCTTCATTGATTTAACACAAGACAGCACACACATTCTATTTTAAAAAATAAATAATAAAATCAAAACAACGATTAAACAAATCCCAAAAAAAAAAAAAATGCATAAATTAGAGCCAAAATGGTTTACTAGCTACAAAACAGAGTATGTGAAATTTTAAGCTTCTTTACTTCCCAGTGAAGCCAATAAGAGAAATGTACATATTTATGTGTGCAATACTGGAGTATGCTGTCCTTACAGACAAGACAGAAAACTTCACAGGGGAAGTGTTCACCTATTTTAAGTCAACATAAATGAAAGCCTTCAATTATTATTAACTAATGAAAGTGGAGGGGTTAAAAAAAAAAAATCAGAAAAATCACCACTGCCAAATAGTGTATTAAGATTTTCTCTACTGCATATAAAATAAATAATACATGTGAATCCTTAATTTTTAATTTAGATATCTTTAGACATATTATATATCACTATGACTTACATATATCCATCCACAGAGAGGAACACAAACAGGTGCACATGACAGAGAATAGATGGAAATTTATGAATATACCACTCTTTATATAGATGTTCATTATTCCAGCGTGCATACATAAAAATCTTTGATCTCTGAGTGTTCAACTATGGTCTTCAAGAAGGAAACAAGAATGGGAAGCAGTTTATAAAAAGCTTGTGCTAGAATTGCGAACTGCTCTTGGTTGGAAAATGATACTGTATACATCACTCAGAATCAAGGTCAAAAGTGAATTAGGAATCCAGGCCCTGAGTAATGAGGGCTTAGCACTTAGCAGAAATGACATGCCCAGTTTCCAGCTCAGAAGTGCCAGCTGACCTGCCAACCTAGCATTCCAGATCTGAAAGGGGGAAATCTGCTCTCCCAGCTACAGACAAGATGTGTACTACTAATTATTGCTCATAGAGGCTTATGATGAAGTACAGTATGATAGTTGTCTGGAAGCCAGCTCTCAGCCTAGAGTTCAGGGAGCCCGGGCAATGTAAATCTCTCTAACAAAAGTAATATAAGCAATATTCTGGAAGAAAGGTTTTTTACTGAAAGGGGAGAGAAAGGAAAAGAATCAGTCTAACCATACTAACATAAGCTCTTCATTTGAGCTGTAAGAGATTTATAACTTGATTGTAATGGAGGACACTTCCAAAGAAAAAAGCCAGTAAAACAATCCTCCTGCTCATAGAAAAACTAAGAAGATGACTATAGTGAAGTCATCCAAGAGGCCCTAGAGTCTAGTGTTGTTGATTAAATTAGACACCTGTTCATTTCTGACCTCTTCTGTCGTATGAGAACACATGTCAGCAAAGTCTTTACATACTCAAATTAACTCTAAATATTTGTAGCATTCTTTTTTTCCCCCCCTCCCCCAGTTACAGTTTTCTCATCAGTTTTCTCATTTTTAAATCATTACAAATTAAGATGCAGGAATGTCTTAATGTACACAGTGTGCAAATACCAGACCATGAAGCCAAAAATGTTGTTTCTCCTGTCATGTTGGTAATCTTTGTTCAAACTACAAATAACATCTAAGGTATATTCAGTCCTGCATGAGATGCTCCCGTTCCCAGCACCGCACACAAGACATGACACTGGCTGGAGCACTATTATTAAGGAGAGATTAAAACAGCTGTACATTATGCTGAAGCACTCACTCTTTC
>NW_008609226.1:102074-124128 GCF_000691845.1 Merops nubicus
TCCTGGATTACAAGCAGCACTTGACCATTTAAATCACTACAACAACCAGATTTAACCAGCTGGGCCATATTCTCTTAGGCAATGCCTGTTGACCTCCTCAGTCACAGCTGCTCAGATGAAATTCTCATTAGACAACTTATTTTCAGAAGCCAAAGGACTCCGATTAAATATATCTATTTAGACACAATAAAGTCTTTCAGTATATATTCCTTTTCCTGTGCTAGGAGGTACATCGGAGAGAGCAAGTAGTGTATACAAACATATCAGACACCTAATATCTGAAGGTATATCACAAAACATTTAAGTATTTGACACATGCAACTCCTACTACTCAAATTCAGATCCCGTAGATGGACCAGAAAGCTACTATAATAACATTAAAAGAGACTTGCCCTACTTGTGTTGGTGTTAGAGCAGATGACTGGAATTCCAGAGTTCTTTGTCCCGCTTCTAACTCTACAATTAATTTGACCTATGACTGAATGTTAGCCCAATTCCCACAGCTACATCAACGGTCAAGGAGCTCCTCCCTATAAAAGACACTAACATGTATAATTAATTTATTCAAAGGAGAGATGAAAGACTTCAAGTCCCTCAGATTTTACACAGTAGTATAGGGTAGAAATACATCTTCTCCCTATTACCTTCATTACAGCAATTACATTATGCTATCTACTTGCTCAAAATAAAAAAAAATCATCAGGTGCTTTTCAATTTGGGTAAACAATTTTCTGACAGATCAGGACTTACTACACAGAGGGCTCCTCAACAGCATTGTCTGCATACCTTTTTAATAAAAGAAGTCCAGAGAAACCTACTTTGAATTATATATGCCAAAGAGCATCATGTCTGGTACACATGTGATTAGGCTATTAATTTGGTTGTTTAAAAAAGGACTACAAGATGGCAGAATATTTTCATAATCTCAGACCTCATTTCTCCAACTGACTCTGCACTGAGTCAGCTGGAGCACCCAGTGTCACAAAAAAGATTAGTCTTAAAATAGTAATTATTTTTAAATGTTATTTTATAGCAATCAAACAAGTATGGAGACTTTACTAATTCTTAACTCAAAGAAACCAGTGAATACTGAAATAGGTTTATAAATCTATGATAACAAATTTGGTATTCCTAGTCTACACAGAAGTTTAAAACCATTGAACTTCCTAAGTGTAATATTCTCAAGAATTTCCAATATTTCCATTAATGATTTTTCCTTGTTAGTTTATATGGTACCAGTCTGATGTTCATGAATTATTTTCTGTAAAATGGAAGTGACCATTTTTCCTACAGCAAATGCCAGATGAATTGAAAAGGACTTAACATGAAGATACAGTCAATTACCTTTGAACTTACAGGCAGGCTTTAGACTAGTTTCCCAGTATAATGTGGTCCATAAAAGGCAAGATTATTCCACAGATCGGAAACGACCCTTATTTCACAGCTGGTGAGAACGTCCAGCATGGGTGGCTCAGACTCGGCGAGAGGGATCTCTCTGCTGTGCACATACCTCTCTTAAATCAGCTAGTGTACACTAATACAGAGGAAGTGCAGAAAATTCTTGAGAATTCATACTAAAGTAAGCTACAAAATGCTTGAATCCTTACAGCAAGATACTATGTTTAAACTTTTTGATGCATTTTTTTATTAGCACACTATTCAGTATACTCCCAGATGAGTCTTAGCTCTGGTGTCACTATAGCCAACTCATATACTCCTGCAGCAAAGTAGGAGCCAAGACCTTTGATTGGCATGGAGTGCTGAACGACTGTTACTGACTGTAAGAAAACAACTTTGTCAAAGTAACATTTAAAATAGTTTTCCTAGCCTAGCCACCCAATCTAAGAAAGCAATTTTTAAAAGAGTGATATTTACAGCTGAAAACAGACAGATGGTAGTAAAGAATCTGGGACATTCTCTCTTTAGAGATGTTTCACCAGCTTCAGAAAGGACACCTATAAAACACATTATCTGTGTGCTGGCATTTAAAAGTTATGCCAAGAAATCTGAAAGCCTACATCCATTCCTTCATAATTTTATCCCATATTTAAACATATTACTGTATCAGCATCAATTTTAATTGAAATCTACATAGCACCAAGGGATCCTAAAGTGGACTGTTTAAAGTGCACTGTGAACGCACCATGAAATTGAAGAGGTAAAATAATTCTGAACTCATTTATGTTTCAAAGAAAAAAAGGGATCACAAAGTTCTACTGCCTTGTGGTTCTACTACATTACATATATTCTTCCTGGGTTATTTTTAATGCCACAAAAATCATTGGCAAAATAACTAATGGAATCCACACAGATGCCTCCACACCTGTTTTCAGAGCTTCCTGTTCTCCCATCTTCTCTAGTTCAAACTCATGTATGAGGTCACGACTAGAAAGTACTGTTGCAGAAGCAACCACGGGGCTTCATTCTACTTGACATGAGGAGAGATTTTCATAATGGACCCCAACCTTGTGCACCCATATACTGATAAACTCACTCACCAATTCTGTTTGGTTCTTATCAAGGCCAAAATCTTGGCAAAGTTGATGAAGATACCTGAATAACCACTGAATACATAAACTGCCTTAGAGCTCAAATATTTGTCTTCATTTTTATCTCTCTCTAACACTTGTAACAATATCTGAACAGACCATAAAAAAAAAAAAATTATTTCTTCAAGCACAGTTCTAGATGTATAGGTTGGAACTAGGTACTCTTTACACTTCAAACTGTTTCCTCTAGTCACAGATGCTGGGTCATTAAGTTGATGAAAGATGCGAAATTCTAAGGCAAAACAAGCTAGCTCATGTTTTATTCATTTCTATTGTTTAAAATAAACATTTATCTTTCAAAAGAAAAAGAACAAATACCACTGAAGAATGTCCCCCACAACTCCACAAACACTTAAGAATTCCACCACGACCTTTCAAGTAAGAGTTGGATTTTCACCTAAACTGACATTCTTGCTCTGATTCACAGACAACCAATACAATTCAGGAAGTTTTAAAAAACTGGCATATTTGTCTAAAATCCCTAATGGAACTCAAACTACCATTGCCATGGTAACCTGTGAATAACTTTATCCTAGCCTTCACCAATTATGTGATTTTCCAGCTCTTGATACCCAAACACATTCTTTATGCCATAAAAATAGTAGGGTTTGAAATCAGGAAAACTGCATCAGTCTTATCCAGCACCTACCCTCTTGTTCAGTCCTGGTCATTTCTTCTAGTTTCTTCTGCTTCAGGGTGTCCACCACATCTGCAAGGCTTCCTTTGCGGCGTTCTGGCGTTCCAAAATTAACACTGGTCATTAGCTCGCTGCGGTCACGACCTCCTTCATCGGGCTTGTTTGGTGAGGTAGAGGTGTTTCGGAAGGAATATAGGGAACATAACTTATTACTCTCTGACTCCTGCAAAGAAACAACACAATGTGAAAACACAGGCTATTCTCTTACATCAGGAAGATGGCAAACAGCTAAAAGTTGAAAGCACTAGTTACTAGTCTGTAATAGTAATGAGCATACACGTATCCTCCAGTTTCTAGAATAAGCATGATTTGAATTTCTCAATTTCAGTGCTTGACAGGGGCTCTTTTTTCCTTAAGGCCAGTCCTCTCCATGCTTCTAGTGATCATACTTCATTCCTGAGATACTCCTCATCACAAATTTTCCTTGTCAGAAATAAGCCACTTCAACACTTTATCCAATGAATGTGTTAAGGTTTTACAACTTTATTTAGTTCCTTAAGTAAGTGCAATACACTGAGAAAATACAGACAAAGACAAATTGTTCCTGGATAGATCCTCAGCTATTGGAAAACAACACACCTTTAAAACTAGAAAAAGTCAGGCCAGTAATGACTGAGGAACAGGAATTTATTCACAGCTAACCAAAGCTTATGATATGTGTCTACCCATGCTCATTCACTGCTCTTTAGACCTTTTTCTTATTGAATGAAAGTTATAATGCTACTCATAAACAAAAGTAGATGTTACTTTCTGGGCTAACAAAGACAAGAATGAGTAAGGAAATGAGTTTATGATGGAAGAAGTCATGTCTGCTGATACACAGGCATTGAGACTACATGGTAAAAAAATATACCAAGTTTTTTTGTTTATGGCATGCCTAGAAATATCAGCATGTACATTCAATGCAATAAACCAGACTTTCTTTAAAATTAAAGAGGAGGAATAACAAGAGTGGCAATACATTTAAGAATTAAGAGATTAATTAACAGTTATAACAAAAATCATCTGCAACACATAGCGTTCCCCACAGACAATAATATTCCTACTACTCTGTGAGCTGAAATTACCCATCTACCAAGTACTGAAGAAAATTTTGCTGGGAAATGTCCCTGGTCTGAAGAAAGATGAACTAGGAAAACTTAACCATTGATAAACACATTAAACGTAAATCTTTGCTTCAGTCTTGAATGGATTTAGAAGTAGCTGTGCAGTGTAACAAAAGGAGGAAGACAATGAGTAAGTGTGGTAACCAAGGGCTGTGGACTGCACAGGAGGTGCTGGTGACAGATCATCCTCAAGCACAGCAGCATATGATCAGCACAATGCTATTATTGGCAGTCTTTGTTAGTGATGCTGAAAATTTATTTATTCACTAAGAGAGGAAACCAGAAGATGCTATCACATTCTAGCAGTAGCAGCACCCCTGTCACCAGGATAGAAGTGACAGAGGGTTTTTAAGCACAGGCAGAATTTTTTTTATCTATCAATCATTAAAGAATGATTCATTCCACCCATTTGTATTCATTACGAATCAAACATCACAAAGAACAACAGGGCATTTTTACCTTTGAAGACTACAGTATAAGAGCAACTTACTAATTTTAAGGGAGTTTGTTCTTGAGAGAGCAATGTCCTCCTACAGCACATGCAGCATACCAGGGACACTCCAGGGTTTTTCATGCTCTCAGCAAGGAAGACTAAATTTATTGCTTGGACCAGAAACAAGAAGATAAGGCTCATCTATGGAGCAAGTAGAAATGACTGTTCTCCCTTCCGATAACCTCTCCTCTCCCTCATCTGGATCCATACCTTGTCCAGCACAATGTTCTTTCACTCCTAGTGAAAGACTCTCCAGGTCCTGACTCTGCTAGGCAGCATATCCCCAATTCTTTTCATTGCCCCAAACACTGCAGTGTCCATAATGAAGATGAGACAAGTTTAAACTCCATGCAAATGATGGACATTCAAGGAATGGAGGCAGAACAACAGCCTTTGCAAAAATTAGGACCTGTCTAACTAGAAAAGTATTTTTATATTGTCAGGTTTGTGGGTAATCAAAATATAGAATAAAACTAAAAGAATAAAAGGTAACCCTAATATTTTTGGTTCTGTTTGGCCCTACAACTATAGTATGGGGGTCACTAAACAGCTAATACATTTGCAGTGTCTTATCTGAATTGGCACTCTAAGAAAGGATGACTTTCCAAGTCCTTTCTTTTCCTGAAATCAGAAATAGCTAAAAAGAGTGGCTGAGGATTCAGCAGGCGGATGGCACGAACTGAAAGGCATTGAAAGGATTAAATGAGCAAATGGCAAAACTGTAGACAGCCCAGTATAAATACCTTACCTAACAGCAGAGCTCGGCTAGAAAAATCTAGATCAACTGCATGCACAACTACCTACAAGAAACAAAATCAAGTGCCATGCATGCTGTGATTCTAGATAAATTTGTGAATAATATACAAATAATATATAGCTATAATAAAATGTTTAAGAGGTTTCAGAAGGAATTTTATAGCTATGCAAGCAGAATAGGTATTTTTACTCCTATGTATCTACTGTTTTACTGGCAGCTTTCTTTTTTATTCCAACCATACAAACAGGTTATGCTGACCTCACATTCATAGCAAACTAGAGAGATCATAAAAGTATTTCTGTTACATTTTCTCTAGAAAGATGACTCAGCTGTGTCTGAAGGGAAGTTGTTACTGCAGTTTGTTGAAAATCAAATAAAGGTTGCAGCAAATTTATGAGGGATTTTAATTTTCTTGGTGGACCTTATAATCTTTTGCAGACCAACGTACATCATGTTTATGTTCCAGCACTTCACCCACAGCATGACCAAAAATGCAACTATCACATACATCAGGTGCAGGCCTGGCTATAAAAAATAATTTGCATTGACATTCACAAGCAGATACTCTCCTAATATAACTGGTAATATATCCTTATGGCCCAGGTAGCCTCTGAAAAGAGACCAGTGGATCACGTGTGTTGTCTGAGAGAAGAGGGAATATCAGCTCCACAAGTTGTTTGTTGGCCCTCTTGTTTTAATGCATGTGGTACTCTTACTATAAAGTCTAGAGTCCAGAATAGATTTTTTTCTTCACACTCCATAGTAATTCCTTTAAAACTGTTACATTAAGAAGCATAGATATTTCAGTATGCCTTTTACTCTGATAAAATGATTTTTCAACATGTACGTTCATTAAATTTCACAAGTTACGTTGGGAGCATTCCAGAAGAGAGCTGCTTAATTTCTGTACAAAGGAAGGAAAATCCTTACACTATCTTAGATGTTTCTGTTGAAAAGGGTTTGAACAAATAATCATAATTTTCTTGTTAGTGTAAAAAACATATTTTCTCATGTAATTAGATTCTAACAGTTTAGGTAGTTCATTTTCCTATCAGTGGTCTCACTGGTTTTAACGTGATAAATGAGGGAGCACTGCTGTAAGTGAAGTAAATAAATGCATTGAAAGTTGATACAATCTTTTTCAAACCTGAAAGCTAATGGTTATAGCAATGTCTAAAATTAAATGACAGTTCCATCAGTGAAAGATTGTAGGCTAAAGCAAGATTCAATATTCTTGCTCATGCCTCCAAATGGCCAAAGTACAAAATATGGGGGCTGAGAAGCAATATCTTATTTTGGGGACACTCCATGATCATGAGTACAGCCGTGGCTTGGGAGAGCTGTGTCTCTGAAATCCTCAGAAGGGTTAAGGAGAGACCAACAGTCTGGTGAATGGCATTCGCCAGTCAGGAGCCTTGGAAGAGGGGAGTGCACGAAGATGCAGATACTCAAAAAGAGACATCACAACTCCTCTGTGCTGGCACTTATGCTTCAGTAGGGAGTGCAGATTCTGCCTCAAAGAGAGAAGCTCCCTGAAGGCGAGAAAAGAGGAAAGCTCAGGAACTGCAACTGTAGGCTGTACAAAATCAGGGTCACAGTGCTAGTTAGCAAATTAAGAATAACTACCATCAACTTTGATTGAAATTTGATGGTAGTTACAATCCCACTCGACAGCCAGAGAGAAAACTTTCTGTCAGAGTTTAACAGAAATCGCAGGATGAATGGCCAAGAAGGAGAAAGCAAATATTACAAACATAAAATGGGTTAGCTGAATTGCTTATTTCCATGTGGATGAGGCTTTTCTGTTATAAAGGGATATTTATCTGTCTCTGCATTGAATGGGACACATGTAAACACCCCAGGAAAGTTGGATATCCAGAGTGGTTTTGATTCCAAGTACTAGAGGCATGCTGGCACTTGGAACTAGTCTGGAGTTAACATATAATGAAAGCAAATGTTTACAAAATCATTTCCAATCACTACATTAAATAAGGTTTCCCATTTTGAGGAATTTAATTAAACAGAATTAAGAGAAATTAAAAATCTAAGTGATAATTTCCAATTCTCATCCGATTAAAAAAAACACAAAAGTTTTATTAAGAAAGATTTATTTAAATTCAAGGCTTGAGAATGACTGCTATGAGCTATTGAGAGAACAGAATTTGTAAAGTCTCAGCAGATCATGCTAGTGGGAGGGCAAATGGCAAGTAATGGAATAAAACCTCCAGTCTTTAACTCAGCATTTACTCTGATACAACTTACGCTGATTTCACTGCCAAAGTAAAGGCTGAATAAAACCTGTAAAAAGCTTGTCTTTTGTCATTTATACACAACTATAAACCTCAGGAAGAAACAGTACAACAGTAGCACTATCTCTAAGCCAAGAAATAATGTGCAAAATTAAGAAGAAAAAAATAAAAAAGAAGGAAATAACTTCACTTTAGGTCAAAGGTTTAAAAATGAGATGACATAATAATCAGGCATATGTGATATGAATATGGTCTTATAGGCCACTGCACGACTAGATATCTGTTTGGAAGGAACAGGCAGGGCCTTTCTGTCTGATGTAAAATAGAACCACTTAATCCCTTCACAGTCACTTGTTGGAGCAACACAAATGAATCCAGATATATCAGCTTTTGAATACAGACATTTCAAAAGGTTATGATTTTTTGCTTATGTGATGCAAACGCTTCTCTTCACAAATGAGCAAATATGTAAAAAGTATTGGCAGGCATTTTGCTCCATTACAGAATAGAAAATCACCTGAAAATTCTAAAATACAATGACCAATCACTTCTATATGGCAATCGAGTCACCGACGAATGATATGCATAAACTCATGCATGCTTTTGTAAGAGTTAGATGCTAAGGATTTCCTTAATTACCCAAATACCTTATGTCCTAACTCCCTGTGTTTAGTTTGGGGAATAAATCACAACAATATTGAGACTTTATGCCCTGGACTTTGGTTAAATGCTCTTATTAAGGAAAAAGTAAAGAACAGCCATTTGCAGAACAAGTATTTAGACTGATATTTTCATCCAAACTGAAACTGAAGTCGCATTGTGATCAGTCCCAGCTGATTAGCACTGTTTACTTTTTGGGTAAATAAAGACACATACTTTGTGATGTATGCTTGTCAGAAGCTGCCAAATAAAACAAGGATTATGGCTATTCCAGACCACTTTGTATATATCCAACTTCCTCCTATTAGGGTGTCCTAGTTGTCCAACTTATAACTAGATCTATTGTAAATATCAAAATAAAATTTGTATTTATGTTTTTAGCAATATCAAATGCACATGGAAATCCTTCTCTGTATATAGTAACATGACATGTATTACACGCTTTATGTTTCCCTTTTAGCATTTGCAGAGGAATGCATGCAGGAAACCAGCCTACTGCACAGAGTACTTGTATTTCTTTAAGGTAAACACTGATGAAACATTTGGAAGAGTGAAATAAAAACAAGACATTTATGAGACATAAAGGTATCACATAAAACTGTTGTGAATTACAATAACATTGGCTGAATCCCAGCACAGATAATCCTTATAAACAGGCAGGAATGTTGTAAACTGTATATGAACGTGAGTGATACAGTACATTAGGAGATTCACGTTACACTTGGTGCTGTGTGAGTCTCAGTCCCTGGATTTTTCATGGCCTCAAAGATTAACATAAATATATGTAGTATCTTTCCTTCCTCCATGAAGACATTCTATGTACACAGTTTTATTATGCTGAACAAAGATACCGAAGTCTGTTTTTTCTTGAGCTGTCAAAGTACAAAAGAAATGCAAAAAGTCCTTGCACAGATGTAGTAAAGTGCTGGATTTTATCTTTTGGCAGGTGCTCAATATGCAGCCCACATAATCACATGTTAATGACTGGAGTGTGTTAATCAGCATGCATACCTGATTCCTTCTTGCCCAAGGAAAAAAAAATTCCACAATTTAGAGCATGTTAATGCTTCTACTTTTGAAAAAATTCATGTCAATATACAGGAGTGAATTAAAAACTTTCTAGAAATTGCTTTATAAAAAATAGGAGACGTTAAAATAAGAGAAGGAGGAAAAAAATAATACATGTTTAGATGAATATAAACTACAAGTTTTCTGTGAAGAATTCAGGTGATGATTATTTCTACTTAAACACCATTCACTCTAGAATATAAGGAAAGGTTTAAAATAAGCCATGCATTTGGGGAAAAAGTATAAATTGGACAGTGCCAAAAAGAAGAAAATAAGAGCAGAAGTGTAACAAGCATGCCAAAAAGAACAATTATTTGATTCTTCTTCAAATAAAGTCAGTTTTGTGTTTCACCAGCCCCATTAAGCACATTATCCTGCACACTTTTAGGGAATCTTTTTATTGTTTTTAATATGAAATGTAAACACCTTTTTATGCTAAAGCTAGTAAAACCAATTCCTTGATCTTTCAAACCTTTGGACATGTGCTTAACATTAGAGTCGTCGGTAGTCCTAATAAAGTCAGGTTAAGCACATACCTGAATGCTTTCTTGCAACGTGCTTGAAAAAAAAAAAAACTATTTCTATCTTTTCTGCAATAGATTGCTCCTAGAAGTCTACTTTATGGAAAATTGAAATGTCATCTGCTTTTTCACACCCTTTAGTTTCAGCCAAAACTTTGTACCCAGGCAATTGCATATGAAGGTATTTATCTCTTTAATTGAATAAAAATCCTGATGCACTACCTGGCATGCAGAAATAATATCACAAGCACAGTAGAATTGCTTTCGATCACCACAAAATTCAGCTTTGTACATGTAAATAACAGCTGCATGAGCAATTTAGCAGATAGGGAATTGCCAGAGTTTAGGACATTTATATTTGATGCATTTTACATGCTCATATCCAGCCTGTAAATGAACTAAAAATACAATTTTGAAACATGTAATTGTATCTATAACTTCTGAGAATTTGCAGTCATGAATTTGTATAACAACAAATTCACAGTGCTTAGCACATGTAAATGTTTTTCAGTGATCTTTCCTAAAAATCTGAGCTTATTTTCCTTAAAGGGAATAATTTTTAACAGGAGAAGTTTATAACAAGGAAGGGGGAGAAAAACAGGATTGTGCTTGTTTTATGTAGAGACCCTAAACACTGAAACATTAAGATAATCAGGATACCACCTACTTCTGCCTTTCTGATGCCAGTAGTTTTGCTAAACCAATATAAAGTGAAATTTGATACTTGGTGATTTAAAATTATTTTAAAAGGAAAAATTACATGTGGCAATAGGAGATCTTCACTTTTCCAGATGCATATAGGAATCTCCTGTCAGTACTGCTGAGACATAAGTGGAGAGGCAGTGGCAAGGTAGCAAACCTTTCACTCCTTTGGCAAGACATCAACAAATGACAGAGACTTGACTTAACTATGAAATACATGCCAATGTTCCCATTTGAGATAAAATCCAATGAGATAAATTCCATTTCTGAATCCGAGGGGTCTCTAAATGCCGTTACAACAGGTATATGGAAACATAGCATATATTTGGAGGTTATTGTGTTTGTTTTTCCTCGATCACAGAGGAACAACACCCATCCTTGAGACTTGACTTGCTGCTGTGGTTCCCTGCAACAGGCTCCCACTGCATCCTTCCAAATAACAGTCACGGAAAAAAAGGTGGATGCCCTCTTCCTGTGCATGCACACGCTGCCCATATCACCCCTATGGTGGTGGGCAGGGGAGGAACATCAGTGGGAAAAGAAAGTATGGTGACCATCACAGTGACACATCATCACGTACCAGATCATTATATCGGAATTGGGGATGGGAACAGAATTTGCCTCTCTCTTTGCTGTTGGAGAAAGATTCCAGATTTCATCATGTTAAAGCTGAGCTCATGAGGCCTATACAGCCATGGGAACACACCAGCCTGTTCCTCAAAGTTCAGGCCACCTGGCCATTTTATTTTGTATCTTCCTTCTCCTGAAACTTCAGAGCAAAAATTTTAAAACCCTTCATCATTTACCCCATAAGCTGTGCTGGGCTTTATCTGAAGATGGGGACCATTCCTGGCTCCGCAGTGAACAAAGCAAAAATTACGATTCCCATTTGTTTATATATTTACTAGCAAATGTATTATTGGGATACCACAATACAGTTACTAGTAAATTTAGCAAAAGTAAGCATTGTTGGCTTTCCCCTCTCATCCTCTCTGCCTGTTGCCCCAAGAGAACCAGGTTTTGGATGCAGTCTGTATTGACAGTATTTCTTGACTGCTATTCACTGTCCGTGGGAGAAAGCAGGATACCTTCCTCATTATCTTAGTACCACTCTGCCCTCTTCCCTACAGTTTGCTGCAGCAAATAGATACGTCTTAGCCTAAAATAGATTTTATTTTCTAGTAGAAGTGCAGGCAGCAATAAATAACCATATGTCCAGGTATTTTTACATGAAGTTACATTTATAAATATACATATAATCTTTCCAGCTAAGCAATATGAAATCACAGAAATCTTTTGGTTATTTTCTCCCCACTGTAACATCAAACTGGCTGGTGACACGATGCTCGCAGCGTAAGTCATTACAGGTCTGACGTTACAGTTGCTACACATTGCTGAATCTGTCAAATGAAAAGGGAGCACAAAGGGAATTTCCAAATGCAGCTGCTATTTCCCATTTGTTAAATCCTTTTATTACACCATATAAGTACACAGCTGGGAAATACTATAGAGTGGGAGTTAAAACAAAATATTTTGGCTTCCAGACATTCAGAACACACAAAGGACTCAGTGGAAAGCAATGCCTGATATCAAAAGGGAGTGAAAGTTTGAAAACATTTCTAGCCAGTGTGGGTTTTTTTATCATAATACACAACGTAGTTTAAAGGTGTCTCATATTGCAGAAAGTGCTGCATACCATAAATGTTGGGGAAAATGTCAGTTTTTTTCTTTTCCAGCCAGATTGCCTGACTACAGGAAATTTTTTTCCTTTAAGATCTGTATGGCACTCGTAGCATGTTATGATGCATACTGTGTGCTCTCACAAATTCCAGTGAACTCCCTAGTAGTTTTAAGGGCACAAAGGATGCAAGATTGTGCCCTTAATTAGGTACCACATAAAAGAGAAATTTTTTCCTCCCCATATGTCGACACAGCATTCTTTGAATTTACTGTCTTATAAGCAGACAACACACATTATTGATGCATTTTAATGACAGCACTACTGTCTTTACTTCCAGTGCAAATGGTGTGAGCAGGTGCTTCCTCAAACCTGCTTTGAAAGGATCTGCCTGGGAAAGGTCAGAAAGCTCTTATCTTTTGGGAATTTGGTTTTATTAAGAAGAAAAGTGGCCACTACCACAGCACCTATCTCAAAAATTACCCAACCCACCTTCTGGAATTTGTCTTTCTTGGAATGAAAATCCCTTAAAGGAGTATGAAATTGCCTTCATCAAGAAAATTGCAGGTGCCTCTGGATTCTTGCTTAGCAATATCAATGCCTGCCTGGAGACTGACATGCTTAAGAGAAACTGTATGCAATTTATTGAGGCTTAAAGGTTTGCTTATGAAGGACGTAAATAAGGGAGAAAAAAAAAAATTTTAAAGAAATTAAAACAAGTTACTCTAAATGACAGTCCCTCAGGGAGAAAAAACTTTTTCACCACTTCACTGTTGTGATCTAACCAGGCATCTAAATCACCTAAACTGTAAATACACTGGGACCATGCTCTGTATGTTTTAAATCTCTTTTAAATGCAACAAACAACATGCCCTAGAAGTTCAGTTTTCCTGCCAGCCAAGCCCTATAAATTCTACCCAGCTTTGAGCTGGGGTGAGGGGTAAAAAAAATGGTTTGGTCTAGCTGAGAGCTACATAAATAAGGATGTGATACCTCCATGACCAGATTTAACCAAAGGAAATTGTGGAAACTCCTGATAACTTTCAGGACATTCATCTACATATCTGATGGAATATTTACAGAAAAAAAAGGAGGGAGGAAAACCAGAATGCTAAGTCACTCAAGCAAGGTTTATGCACCTGTTCTGCAACATGATAAGCTGGGTATTGATTCATGCCATGTCCAAGCGTTGACACGATAGTGCAGCACTAAGAAAGAAAACAGAGGTCACACTGTCGCTGGAAGTGTGAACCCACTTCAGAGCAGTACAAATGAGTACAACTGTCACACTGCAAGAGGTTCTATCATTTTGGCTTCAGCATCACTCCAGGTCCAGGGAACAGCCCAAATCAAACACCAATGTTTTGAGGGACTTCTAGAGGCTAGGATCTCCTTTCTGTCTGGGCCACTGCGTCGTTTTATCAATCTTGTCGGTGTCTTACGACTGAGATTTCCAGAATGCCCATGCCCCTCTGAATGAATAGGAAAGCAGCTGATGAATTCAGGGGTTTACTTTTTTCCATCAACAAATATGATCAGTCCATTCTAATCTGCATCCAGGTGCCCTCCTGATAACAAAGAAGTACATTTTAACATAGAGGCAAAATTACTGTGACGTGCTCAGCTTGTGACTTGGGCAAAAGAGTGACTCTCCATGCAAAATGAGGTTCCATCTAAGAATTCTGCACAGAAGTCACATAGACAACCTACCTTGCCAAATTACTAACATATAATCATTATCCTTTTTACAGTTGATATTTTGCCTTCTTTGTGATAGTCACCCAAATACCTAGGAATATTTTAGAGGCCTGACAAAGCTCTGCACTTGATTACACTGTGCATCACGGTTTAGGTACCAATTCTGTGGTTTGGTTTGATCCTGTGAATCAACTGGATTTTAGAAATTCTAGTTAAAAAAAAAAAAACACACTATAATAACAAATCAGATATTATTGTAGCATGCTTAATTAATTCCAGGTGTCACAATACACATGAAGAATTCCAGTATCTATGGTGATTAAAGCATTAGCATTATTATTTCTAGTCAACTTTTAAGTAAAGTTCATTATTGTTAGTGTTGTCAAAAAAAAACTTCTACAAGTGTTTTTCGACCTTATTGAAAGCTGCTGATTCATACTAAGAAAAAAAAAAATAAACCTTGCTAAAAAAAATCTGCTCACAGACATTTAATAAAAGCACAGAAGAAATTTTATGAAAAGGCAGGGTATTGTCTTTAAACTAGCTGTGTGAATTTAATGTCTGTGAAAGTCACTTTACAGAGAGTCTGGAATTATAATGTTCTAAATTTACAAAACACCTGGCTGCTCCATGTACCTTAATTCTGAGGAAGACATGCAAGGAAAATTAATTGACTGAGATGTTGTACCCGTTCAGTCTTCATTCAGTCTGCCCATTTAGTGCAGAGTTTGGGATTGCACAGACAAAATTACAACTGGAAAATAATCTTATCTAGGGTACTAAAGAGAATACAGATAATAACTCTGATCATTACTAACATCACCTACATACAAACTGGTGTTCTAGAGCAGGAAAGCCAGACATAGTTACTCAGAAACACCTTTCCCCTCCAGAAAAAGTAGTGAATTCCTATAAATACAGCTGGATATCTGTGTCACCTAAAATGCCAGCTTCTTTGTTGTAGCATAAAGCTATAATATTCTAGATTGTGTGGGTTCTATTTCTGAAGTAAAAAAAATACATTAAAGTTTCTTCCTTCAGCATAACACTTTGCAGGTGACAAACAGTTGTGAGCTACATCCTCCTGTCAGAAATTAATGCTTGAATATATGAGCTAGAGAAGTTATGATATAAATCAAGGAATGAATGAAAACATGATAAATAGATGCATTTCCTTTCCGAAGGTGAACTCATCAAATGACCTCATTCATATAGACCTGTATACTTAAGAAGATTATACAATTGTAATTTACAATTACATCATATTGATCTATTACTAACACCGACACTTTAACATTTAGAAAGCTTTACACCCATGGAGCATTGGACTGAACAAGTCTTTCAAAATGGAAGTGAACAACCTTTTAGAACACTAATTTAGAAAGCGACTGAGAACTGTGAAACTCACCATTCTGTGTTGGGCTGAGATGACTCCATCCCACTCAGGATCTTGTTGGATGGTCGTGACCAGAGTTGGTAGCTCCTCAGAGTGAGGTTTGTTGTGCATTACATTATGTAGAGGCAGATGAGAGGTCGCATGCTGATCACTGTTGCCCTCTTCTTTGTCTCGTGATGCTAAGTCCTGGGTCATTGTTTCCTCCCCATCAGCTGCACATGCAAATGGAGAGGTAGCCTGCTTGGAAGACATTCTTCTACAAAACAAGAAAAGCAGAGGAAAAGAATAAGTCAGTGCTAAAGAAAAAAAAAAAAAAATCAAGGTCAAAGCATCCCTCTAAACACATCACACTTGCCTACAGCAGTTAAAAATTAATCATATGCAGTCAACAAAAATATTTTAAGAAGTATGAGTTTGGGAGATTCGAAACCAAACGCTGAGATAAAGTATTAAAAGAGATCAAGTCAAAGTCGGGGTTAAGTTATATGATGTCATTCAAGTCATTTAGACCTGGCAAACAATAACATTTTCTTCAGATATTAGAAAACAGTTATTTTCTTGGTATTTTTACATTGATTTTGCATAAGAGTTCAAGTCTTGAAACTCTTACTCCCATGAGCAATCTGAAGGTTATAGGCAAACATTGAAATGAGAGTCCATCACGCTTACCTAAACTCATTCCTTGCAAGCAGAAGATGTTTTCTACACAGATGAGAAATTTTTAATCTATTTCAAATTCTGCTAAATAAGTCTTTTACCCATTTGTTTAAAGCTGTATCTGCTCTTAACCCGTTTAAAATTTTACCCATTTTTACTTTTTGGAAAGTGTTTTGAGACATTCTTGTGGAAAGTATTGTAAAACTAAAATGGGTTATTGAATGGATGGATAATATCTGAGTTATTTTTTACAGTTTGAACTAAAAATTTAAAATAATTATGTTTCATTTCATAATAGGCATTGAGTACAGGATACAGCTCAACAAATTACTTTAAATTACTTAAAAGTGTAATGAATAAATGCATTGATTTATGTTAAATGTCTTTTCCTAATAATGGCCTCTTACTACCATCTCGTATGCAAACACAGCTTTCATCACAGTTTCTGCACTTAGATGAAAATATAACTGACTCCAACTCACAATCTGAAAACACTTTGTTTAAAATTTCTAATAAGATTAACTGCAACTGTTAAAACAATCATTAATAAACTTGAAAGAAGACAGATAAAATACATTAACTATTTTCCTAAGTTTCAGTAACTTTAGGATATCCTTGACATTGAAATTGCTGAGAAACTAAAGAATAAGATCTTCACCTTAATTGCTTTTTAGCAATAATTGATTTCATACCATTTCTTTAAAAATTCACAAATCAGTTAACATAGGAAACCACATGAGCATTTTTCAAATTAGCAAATCATTAACTTGCTAGTACTGTTTCTACAGACAAATAAATACTGATTAAAGGGTCTGGAAATCTGAGACTAACAGTTAAATTTACAAATCTGTCACACGCTTTCATGAATATTACAGTGAAGGAAATATCAAGTGCAAAGAAAAATAATTAAGTTAATTCCAATTTAAACAGTAGTTTTTATGTAGCAGCCTGTGTTTCACATAGGATTTAACAGCTAATGCTAAATTTCTCACAATTAATGAAGGAGTTCAGATTTAGTATCCTACGGTGAAAAAAAAAATAAATTAATATAGGATCAAGTAATCTAATTATCTACAGTTCTATATGAAAGTATTACAAGCTTTGAAGTGCTTTGAAACGTATTAAAACACTGATACCTATTTAGAATAACTATTCTGTAAATAGAGATAATCCTGCCTCTTAAACTTGATACTGGTGGGGAAAAAAGGGTTTATATTTTCTTTAGGAGAGCCCCAGTGTAAGTGGGAGTCTAATAGTAATGTTGCAAATAAGCAGAACTGAGGAATCTAAACCGTATGTTCCATTCTGACTACGCCAAAGAATTTGTGTTGATGCAACAGAGAACATGCCAAGAGTTCAGCAACCAGCACTATCGTCCGTACTTCAGAAGGTTCTGGTTCACAATTACCATCATCCAAGATAAAATAAAAGGTTTACTTTCCCTTTTCTCGTTAAAACAGTCATGTTAATGTAATCACTCCTATGAAAGTATAAGTCAACACTCGGTGCAATTTCAAAAGCAGATATGAAAACTGAAAGTCACAATGAAGGATTTTCCTCTTTCACCTTCTCAAAACATCTCATCCTGTTTCGAACTGAACGAGCTTCTGTGAAAAGCAATAGCTATGGCTGTTTCTTCACCATAAATTAATCATGACACAAAACTAGAAATGAAAATGTCTCTTAAGAATAATTTCAACTACAAACTGCACCAATGAATAATAGTGCACAATCCTAATTAAACAACCCTGCAGCTGCAAAAATAGGCTGAATCTGTCCAAAGCTACGAGTTGGCTTTAAAGGCTGGTTTGTTAGGGACTGTTTTCTTAAGGAAGGCTGGGCCCTCAGTCTTAATCAGCCAATAAATTATTTCCTGCAATTACATTAAATAGAAAATTATCTTCAAATTGGGAATGTTAATTGAAAATCAAAATTCAGGCTGAAGTTTAGAAATTACATGCTGAATATAATTAGTCTAGAAAGGCTTCACCTCTATTTCATAAACAGGCTGTTGGTATTTCCTCAAGTGACCATTCAGTAAAGCTACCTCTAACACACGATAGAGGAACACACTTTGTTTTTTTTTTTGCCATATACACTAATGTACTTTCCTCTTATTCATGCTGTTTTAAGCACAATTAAATAAAAATCTCTATTAATGTCCTTTTGCTTAAGTTCCCTCATAAGGAGGACTCTAGTCACCTTAAAAATAAAATTATACTGACAAAGTTGTATTCAGTAATAATCTCACGCCATGCTCAGCAACTTTTTTCTGTACTAGACCACGAGAATGAACCAAGAGCAGGGTTCAAATGCTTTTTGGCTCCACCCACTCTGTTTTTTTCACTGCTGCATTATGGTCAGACACATTTCCATACTGCACTTTACTCACTTTCCTACAGTCCTAGAGCCTGAAAAGACAGACAAGCTCAAGCAGGCCTCCCATGCACCTGTTCTCCTCATGATGTAATTTTTAGGTGTGTGTTTTGCTTCTATTTTCCTTCAAATCTTTGCTAAAACAGCAAGATTTTGTGCATTAATTATAGTCAGAGGTCAGCACTTATTGGTACATTTCAGGTTTTTGGTTGCTAGATTTTAAACATGGGGGTAAAAGGGACAGAGTTGTAGGACGCTGCTAGATAAAGCCCTGCACCTTCTTTTCCAGCACAATCATTAACTCAATCAATATACCTCATGTGTACATGTCTTTGGAGGGTGCCAGGTAAAACAGAGTAAATATAAACGCTGTGACTGGGTGTTATCCAGACAATTACTTCATGCAGGTTTTTATTTGTTACCTGTTTGATTTTACTTAAACTGGAGCATTCTGTACACAGAACTCCATCAGGTCCAAAGGCTGGATTTGGCCACTAACTCCAAGGTCTCATCCAATTAAAAGGGAGAAGAATTTGGCCTATTTGAATAGTTTATGTCTATAACATTAAACCATAAAACAGGTTGCTGCGTTAAAATGGTCTAATGTTAAAATGAGAGTATGAATAACAGCCAAATTTTAAGCCATAATAACTTCCCAATTTTACATTTAAAACATTAAAAATGCATTTGCTAAAATCCCTGGTGAGAGGAAAAAAAAATCAATATTCATAATAAATAAGCCTTGTAAAAGGTATCAGAAATTTACTAATTTCCATCACAATTTATTTTATTTTTCTCCTATTACCAATTAAATTCACACAAATCATTTTTTAAAAAGTTACTGATAAAAAAACATCTCCCTAGTTATAACCCCTGCAAACAGGGGTTTATAATGGAAGTGCTGACACAACCCTAACTACAGCAGCGCAAATGGTGCCGCTATAATACACAAAATCAAGTTCTATTATTCTAAACTATCCTCGCTTGGGGGCTTTTCTTTACTGTGCTCCCAGACAAACTGCTGAAGCATGAAAAATTTAAATGCAATCAAGTGGGTCCAATTCTACTTTACTAGAACAAGTGTCTACAGTGGTACAATCTTAAAAGAAGATGCAACAGATTTGTTTGGTGCTTTTCTTTCTTTTTTTTTTTTTTAGCTGTTTATTTATAATACTGTGCAGTGGAGATAAAATAAGAGAGGAAATTACACTCACATTATATCAGTATATTGATTACACAGCACACAATCAGAAAGAAAACTACATTGTGAAATTGTTGCTTTGGTTAAACGGACAGATTAGCTGAACACAGCAATCACTAAAGGTGGAAAATATACCTAATGGGTACGAAAAAAAGGTTGAAAAAGGCCCTAATTATCTGAAGTCCTAGCACTTGCTCAACTCTAAGAATTACATAAATCTGGATTTAAATTTTGCAAAACTAGAATAAATCCTATATCAGTGTGAGCCCAAAACAGAAAAAGAAGAGAATCATTTATGAAAACCTCAGTAAAGCTGCGGAATTGGACTCCAATTTCAGCCAGTCTCAATACCAAGACAATAAAGCTAAAACCAAATTGTTAAGGGAGTTTTACCTACATAAAATTAAACATAGTCTCAGGCAATTTCCTCTCTATATCTGGCAGGACTTTTTAGTTTAATTCAGAGTTGAAATTCTCTCTGCTCTAATGAAGGATGCCAGCCAGATTCTCAAAACAACAGTGTTCCTTTTTTCCTACAGTGTCTTACAACTTTCTAAATAAAAATACTAATACTTACTGTCTAAAGTATTTCTATGGTTTCAAACTCTTCAAACAATGTGTATTTTTTTAAAAACAATTATCTGATATTCCTGACAGGAAAGGTTTCTGAAGCCTAAACTCTTCCATGCCTTCTCACTGCTCAAATGATCAAATGCTACACTAGAAATTATGGCTAGACATGGAGATTTAACTGCTAGACATTTCAGAATCAAGCCACAAAGTATTAACACAGATAACACCACGATAGCTCAGACGCTATTTCAGAAAGATATAAACTAAGCAATAACAATGAGATATATGACAAGCAGACTTGTAGTTGGCTGGAGACTCCAGCTTCTGCTCTGCTCCACCCTCACAAAGCATTCATAAACCTAAAGGCATGTCTACTCTGCAGCCACATAAATGACTGCTTTGTAATGCTGAGATACCCAAGCTAATTTTAAACCAGCCAATTTCTGATAGCACTCCAACTACAGTAGCGTGGAACTCAGATGGACTAATTCATCCTGCTTCAGTGACTGCAGAATAGACATAACCCAGGTCTACAGCTCCAACAGTAGATTGGAATCAGATTAGATTAGAAATACATTCACTTATAGAGCTTTTATGAACAGTCTCCATTCCTTTTCCCCAAAGTGCCAGATTAAAGTACTTAAGTGCATGATTAACTGTAAGTATGCAAGCAGTCCACTAATTTCAAATTGGACTACTCAGTTTCAAAAAGTTAAGCACATGTCTAAGTGCTTTGGTGACTCCAGAACCAAATAAATTAAGAGAAACCATTTTTAGAAGTACACATAACCTCCTAAACATTTCCTTCTAAACCTTTTAGCTAACCTGGTGTTCGTGAAAAGTAAAATTCAGACACAGCATCTCAGCCCTCTCCACCTTTTAAAAAAGGAACAAATGTGCATACTCCTCTCTTAATATTAAACATGACTTACAGGACTCTCCCTTCCAAATCAGCACTCAGCTTTCGGATAAATTAAATGCATTTTATACTCTTCTTTGCCTGCACCACCCACAGTATTCTCTTCTCTAATACTTATGGCACACCTCATCACTTGGTGGCCCTGTTTCTTTCATGGATTTTCAAACCCCCGCTGAAGCTCAAGGGCATCCTTTATGCAATCTGCTTTGTGGTGCAAGTCCACCTAAACAAGTAGAGGCCTAATGTATAATGGGGTACACCAACATAATTGCATTGAATTTACTGGAACTTAGATACTTGTAGCAGTAAACCAGTTTAGCATAGTTCACACATTCATGAAAATCAATCTTTAATTTTGCTATATAAAGATACCAGTTACAGTAGTGTTCAGGCAGATGTGAAGAAAAATGGAAATGCTTTGCCAATAGCCAAGCAATGTTATGTAGACAAACTCAGCAGTGTAATTCATTGCAAATCTAATGCTGCAATCTGTCTGCCGTTCTAGAATAAATAGTTATTTACAAAAATTATGAAATCTCACCTTGGTAACACAAATGAACAGTTAGTACATGATTTCATTCTCCTGGGGCCCCCCACCCCAACATGAATCCCTATGCACAAAACCCCTATAAATTCACAAGGCAGCAATGGGAGAGACTCTCCCAGTTTCTGCCCCCTGCTCTGAGCCACAGCAAGGCCTTAGGCCAGTCAGCTCAACTCCCTCAAGTTCTTCCTCAGCTGCACTTTGCAGGAA
>NW_008609226.1:124159-129159 GCF_000691845.1 Merops nubicus
TAGTTACATACAGATCATAAGCAGCACTGCAAGATTAGAGATTTTATGGCAGCTGCAGGAATCACCTTGGAAATAAAAGCAAGGGGATGTAAATATGATTCAAGAAATGACAGCTATAATGTTCACTGGGCACCCCAGTCTCTTGCTGAAATAAGCATCAAGGTAGGCAACACACCCACGGCCTCCAAGGTACACACTCAGCTATTCTTGCTTCTGTGTTTCCAATGCAGACAAATTACACCTCTGCTACTTATGAATCCAAATCTGCAAAGCCTGATTTCAGATTCGGACTTCTTCAAAGCTCAGAGGGTTTGGAACAATTCTTATAGTATTTCTTCTCATTTGTATTCAAACCATGTGAGAGCTAAGAGGTCCTTGGAACTTTCTTGGAAAGCCATTCTCTTATGTTTTGCCATTATAACGATGGCAAAACATAAAATAAAGTTAAATATGATTTAATTTTTTAAAACATTATATATGATTTTCTCATTATCATTTTGCCATAATGGCTGCGTAGCCATGCAGCCACAGTAAAATGTTAGGATTAGGGAACAAACTTCCATCTATTCATCCAGTTGTCAAAAAATTTAAAATGGATGCAGCAAAACAGCCTCACAGTCCCTGATGACTTTTCAGTGAAAATATGAAGTGTTTATTCAGATTCATAACATGCCGAAATACTAGCTACCTTTTTAGTAGGTTAAATGTTCCATTATCTTCATTAACTACCAGGACTCGCACTGAAAAAGCCTAAGGTGAAATCACATTGAATGCAGTGAAGGGCAGTGAAAGAATAGTCATTTAGCACCTGGGATGTGCTCATCTTCAGTCCCTGTAGTTAATATTTTCTATAGTTTATATTTAGCTGACAATATTGCTGTCACTTTATTTAAACAGCTTGAGACTGTTCTTTGGACTGGAGCTCATATGCCCTGGAATGCTTTGACTCATGAATTGTTTCTCCTGATAATGTTACATCACGTAACCACCTCTGTTTAATTGGCTTCTCAGTGATGACTGCCTTTACAGTCGTATGACTACGCCATGTGTCTCTGGATATCCAATTTCCTACTGTTGGAAAAAGAAAATAGGCAGTACTGACTTCCAGCTATCTTTACCAATAACTATGGGAACAAGAGTAAGCATGCCAAGAATTCATCCATCAGCAACTTATTAGGATGTGTTTTCTCAGGCAGTAGAATATACAATATAAATAAAAACAATCATTAACAATAAAACTGAAAAACAATGGTTGCTATAAATAACCATTAATTCATGTATTTTTATGGAATAGAAGGACTTAATTGTTTAGATGAATGATTGTATAAATGGTTTTGATAAAGGATGCCTAAAAATACTAAGAGGAATTTATTTCAGCATGTTTAAACTTTGATTCGAGACTTTATACAAAAGACAAAAATACATTTTGTTTTTTCTCTTACAAAGCCAGTTAAGAACTTTTTCTAGTAACTAGAAACGTTCCAGACCACACTTAGACTTAATGGGCATCAGTTCCCGAAAGATTCATTAAATCCTTTCAATACTCTATGAGATGCATACTTCATTGGTAAGACAGAGTATTCTTACATGTTTTTCCTTCTACAGTTAATTTTCAAGAGGTGTTTAAGTTTCCGCATAATGAGTTAAACAGTTAATTTGCAGTCCTCCAGGTGTGAAAACAAAAGGTCATGTGTCATTTCTCTGTACCACCTAATTCAGAACAAAATCTTTTATCTACAGTCAAATTTCCCTCCCCTCCTTCTTCATTCTCCTCCCTCCTCTCCATATTTCTGATTCTCATTTTTAAGTCAAACAGAGACAGTGAAATAGTCTCAATTTCAGGCTCACCTGTAGCCCGTTGCACTAAACCACCACATTAATACCTCCATGTAACATGAAACAATGGCTCTGCAGCTTAGTTATGGATTGTCTTTTTAATAAAAACCTTGCACTACAAGCTAAAAACATTTCTAGCAGGTAAAATATTTCTGATTGAGTAGAGGTTACACAAGCATCAAAGCCCTTAAATACACATGCCAAACCACATTGCCAGGAGCTCTTAGTACTGTGAGGTACTGTTACCTGACAGCTTGGTGAATATAAAATTACTTGTTTCTCCAACTGAAGACAATCAAATTGTCACCTTTCATTGTAATAATGCACAACTAGGGATCAGCAAAGTGCCAACATAATTACCAGGAAGAAAACAACACATAACAAAAATATCAAATCTAAATTTCTCTAAAGGGTAAACACATCCATCTGGCTATTCACACAGAAAAGGAGAAGGGATTTTATTTTTACTATCAAATATCCCAGTGTGATTTAGCAATAATATATATATATATATATGCCTTTCATTAAGTGAAAAAGAAAAACAGCTAAAGAAGGCGATGCATGAAATAGTGAAAATAAGCACAGGTCAGAACCATGCTGGGATGTTACTTCTGCATGTTTAAAGTACTACAAGTATCTCAGAGATGCTAGTGACAAGCATATGGTATCTGCATTGTTGTTATTACAAACTCATTTATTTGAGGATTCATAAAAATTAATTCTAACTGGCACATGGCATACTTTGGCACAAGCTATGCATGACGTGCCACTTTTATTTGTTTATTTAAATGACTTCACTCTAAGACCTGAAAATTAACTTTGAATTGCAGGCTGCCTCAGAACTGAGACTTTCAGGATATTAAAAACCTGAAGAAAACCTTTGAAGGGAGTAATCTGGATACATGAGAACTAACAGTTTCATCATCTATTTCTTTAGGTTATTCAGCAAGTAGCCTACATATTCAGGAGTGAAATTTGCATTTTGGTGATGCAAAGATGTCATATCCAGAAATTGTGGTTTATACCTACAGTAGCTCTGGGCATCCTTTTAAAAAAAGAAAGAGTATCCTAGGTAGGACAAATACTAGACAAATATTTTAGTCTGGTTCCTAAGAACGAAGCTGAACGTAAATTCTTCTTGATAAAACTTGCACTGTTGAGTTATACCATGGATTACCTTTTCTGTATCAATTTTTCAGTCACTACTAAAGCATACAGAAAGTTCTTGTACATTTATCAACGTAAACGCATATCTCCTGCACATACTTTTTAAGGTTTCCCCAGTGCTGGAGGAGTTACAAAAGAAGAAGGAAAAGCAAAATATGCAAAGCCAAGAATCTGTCTTTGATATCAGTTTTTCTTTGAAGGAATGCTCCATAGTGGCAGTAAGGGACAAGTAGCTTTTTTTCACCCTGCACAATTACAGAAGAGTCAGATGTAACCCTAAGCCTTGCAGATAAAGCAGGCACAGGACAGCTTAAATACACTGCTAGCCCTGCAGGAGAGGTTAAGGAGAAGATTGAGGCTCTGCATAACCAGGAACATCTCCTGTACCTGGACTCAGGTGTCACATCCCCAGGAGCTCAGGTGCAGCACCAAAAGGCTGGGCTTACCAACTATAACCTGCTCACAGGTTTGGGCCATTGATGTTTGCTCTTGGGCACTGCGCTGTGTCATATGCCACAGCACCTTCTTTTCCACTCTGTTAGAATATCATTACACTCCTAATTGTGCCATTGTTTTAAAGGGGCTTAGCAGCAAATTTAGGAGGGCAAGGCACGTATCAGAGAGAGGAAGAAAGGAAGGTAGCGAAGACCCACACCACTTTTGAAGTCAAGCATTTTGATCAGGTAAAACGAAACTACAGAAAATACTTCATTTTCTGCAACTTTGAGAAATTCTGATTTTTGTTAGGAGTCCTTAGAAACAGGCTTTTACAAGGCAGCATTGTGCAGAATATTTCTTTGTTTCAAACTGAGGCTTGCACAATATGATCCTTACATATGTGCACAATGGGAACCCTAAAATGTGTTTACAGACCCCTGCAGGAACCTCCTCATTTACCAGTGAGCTGCAGCTACTACTGGGATAAAGGACAGGGTAGTCTGAAGCAGCATACTGTTCAGAAGAAGATTGTAGGGGGATACTATGCCTAGCTGAGAATACCCAGGAAATATTCCAGAAATATCACAGTTTGACTGGCTATGTGGCCAAGAACAACAATGGGCAACTTCTCCACTTCTCTCCCCAAGCCCTCCACTGCTTGGGCTGTGTGAGTTTTATAATTACAACTGTCTAAGAACTTAAAATAAAACAAAGCATTATCTCCTCTATTAATTAAGCTAATCATTTGCCATTAAGTGCAAACAATTTAAAGTTCAATTTATCAAGACTTTGAACCTCCTATGCTTTCACAAGATCCACAGATGAAATCTCTACCAATTTTAACTGCCCTTAAAAAAAAAAAAAAAAACTAAGACTTTGTTATTCAGTCATATTCTTAACATGACATACTTAACAATATCAAGTATTTTCATTGTAATTTAGTAAAACAAAATCTAAAATCATTGTTTACTGTTAACCAGTTTCCCAATGCAAATTTTAGATTCTTAAGGTATTTGTTAATGTGTTAGGACTAGGTAGTGAAAAGAATAAGAGAACTTTAAAACGTAATTGTCACAGGTAAAACTTCCATCACTTCATCATTCATCTTGGAGAGATCAAACAGCCTGAGCATACAGCACTCTGCAACTGCACCAGCTGCAGAGGAAACTACACACTCTCTGTCTTTTGGTTTCAGTTCTGCAAAGTACCACAAAATTGTAAGGAAGAAATAATTTGCAGTAACTGTGGATCGTCAGCTACCCTGTTTTCATGGAGGAGGATATCATATGGCATCTGATGTCTAACAAGAAGGAAACCTGCATGGCCAAGTCAGTCGTGAGGGTAAAGGTGAAAGTGCCCAGGCTCTGAACTGCTCCATGTTTCTCAGTGCTCAAAGTTCCCTGTTAGTATTTTTTAATGTGTCAAAGAACATCACAAAACACAACTATCAGAATACAAAGAAAAGCATAAACCAGCACATGAACCAAAGGCCTAGTCAAGTGAAGTTGTCCACAAATACTTAGAAAGTAAAACCATAAATTTATAAAATGCAAACTAAA